>NC_052048.2:172381597-172519097 GCF_903992535.2 Arvicola amphibius
GGTTTCTCTTCCACCTAGAGAAATCAGTTTGTCAATTACAATGTGTGATATTAATAGGAAGATTTTAGGTTAGAAAGCTTTACTTATAAAATATAGACATAAAATATGGAATATGCAGGTTTGTAGTTTTAGAAAAGAAATTGTGCTGTAATAATTTAAAACGCTATACCTGAAATTATCAATGCTAAATTCGGTTCTACTACTAATCTTGGCTTGTGAGGTATTTTAAAAGGCTGCCTGTGAAATGATTATGCAAAATATTAGATTCTTTTCCTTGGAGTATAGTGAATGTTCTCTCAAGACTCTACTTCTGGCAACCATCCACCATGCAGCCCATGCAGGGCCGCTGTTAACTTTCCACCTTTTCTTCAGCTGCTGTCTGAGACGGCTGCCCTCTCCCACCTTACTTTGGATGGAAGCTATCTTCTGTCAGGTTAGTGTGTTAACATCCCAATCCATTTCTGTACTTGCTTTTCCCTTCCTCCCTCCCGGGAGGCACAGCTTAGCTTAGCCTCTCTCTGAGTACCTCTTAGAATTCCCTAACTTCTGATCAACAAAAGAAGCCCCTGACCTTGGGTTAAAGAGACCTTCTCCATTTATAATTTATGCTTCCCAGAAGAGCAACTCTCTTAGAAGTCTTTTAAATTAGGATTATGGAGATGTTTTTGCCCCTTCTGGCCAGTATGTTTTTTCTCTATCAAATATCTGAAATGTCCCCTTGTTTTTTAATCTTGGAAATATTTGCTTTTCTTAGATTGAGTCTGAATGTTACCAAAATACCAAAGTTGTCTGTAGTGTAAATGTTATTTGGACAAATGTTTTCTTGTCAGTTATGCCGAAAACCTGTGCTGCCACACTTTAGGTGTGTGGCAGGAAACATGAGTTTAATCTTTATACATACATATATAAAGATTAAACTCATGTTTAAACTTGTTTTATATATATATATATATATATATATATATATATATATATATATATGTCTTAAAACTATGGTCTTTTGTCCTAAAGATATAGGAACACCTTGGTGCTCAATACTGTTCTTACTGGCTTTAAGAACACTCTAGTCACAACTGCTTTTTGCCCTCAGTACTTGATAGTAAGACCAAACTTGTGTTTTAATGTAGCTGTTTGTAACCAAGTATATACTCAGCAGCATATACAGGCCCAACAGCAACAGGGACAAACAGGCTGGTCTTTTAAAAGTAACAATGCAGACATCCAAAGGTTATACATTTGTTGGTTTCTGTTTTGTTACTTGCTCCACAGTCAATTTTTCTAGAAAAGAGGGTAGTGGAGGGCTCTGAATAAGCCCTGAACCGCTACTGCTACTGCTACTTCTACAACACCGCCTCTGTCCTAGACGATGCTTTAAGGTTAAAAGCATTAAGGCAGGATTTCTGTTGGCAACCCTATGTACATGGGCATGGACCCCATAGCTGAGCTCTTGCCAAGCACTAAGAAGGTCCAGGAGCTCGGTCCTAGCAAGCAGAGGGTGAGAGAGTGACACCAGCTAAGACCATTTCATAGCTTCAGAATCCTCAATTACTTTAAAAAGACCAGCGTTGTGAAAACGGAGGCTATAGAGCTGGGCAAGTCTGCCGTAAATGAAAGCACGAAGACCAAAAGCTAGCCTCAGAGGGGTCTGCAGCTCTCCCTGTTTGAAGCTGAAGCGTGCATTCCTACTGAATTCCCAGAGCCTTAGATGCTCTGGAGTGGCTGCAAGTACCTGACTGAATTATTTAAAGTTTCTTCTGAACCATCTTAAAAATTTAATAAAAGTACTCATTTTCTAAAATAGGTCACGTGCCACTTTTTGCATGCTGGAAACCACAAAGTTTACAGCTTGTGCTGCGGGCTTAACTGGTTTTAGGGGCTGAATTTAAAAAAGGCTTTCTCTGCCATCAGTGAATTCGAACATTATGGGTGTAACACAAGCCATACTGAACTGACTTTGTAGCAAGTATGTCATATGGGCTTTGACTGGGTAACAGTGATTATTTCTCTCTAGTACAGTTAGAAAGGCATCTATGGATGAAGGCTGTGGCCGTGGAGGAGAGCTGCCCAGAGCACTAAGAAGGAGTTGGCACTGCCTATCTTGGTTTGTATTGGGAGACTCATGCAATAAGAACTCTTACATGGCAGGTTTGGGGAGTATTTCTGCCCCACTTCCATCTCTGTGTTACATGGAATGCTGATGTAACTCCTGGAATACTGGCAGCAGTGTTGCTCAACTAGTAGTAGAGGAGCGTCCCCATAGAGCTGGGGAGTCCACATTAAGAACCCTGGGCCATTTGTACAAGAGGATCAAAATTACATTTGATATAATTATTTCATATGAAGGAATATAAGCTTCTGTCTTACCGTATCACTATCATTTTGATTTTCTGTCATATTCAATTACATAAAGACCTAAATTGTGTATGTATATATATACATATATCCATACACACCACACACACACACACACACACACACACACACACACACACACACACACACATATGTATATGTTTTCTTTGTGTGAACCCAGAAACAATGCAATACTTTAGAAAAAAAGATCTACTAATGGCAAATCAAAAGTCATCAATTATTGTATTTGACTTGTTTTTATTCCATTCATTTTATTGGTTTTATATGAGAAAAATATTTCCTAATAAAGATTTTAAAAGATTTAAATTTATGTATATTTAAGAGGAGAAAAATACAAATGTTTAAGATGAATTTCTAAGGCACTATAGAATACATTGGCATGTTGTGGTATACATATTGAGTGAAAGCTGCAAGGTAGAACCTCTGAAGATGCCACAGTGCCCGTGCTGTGGAACCAGATGACCCAATGAAGTTCTGAAAATTAGACCTGCATCTTGCATGTAGATAATTTTCAAATTCAGCATCTAAGGTTAAATTGTGTTTACTCAACATTGTCCTTTGAATTCTCATAGATAGATAGATAGATAGATAGATAGATAGATAGATAGATAGATAGATAGATATACTGCATCTAGCATTTGGATTCAGTTTTAGTTTTAGTCCGATTTCTTGGGAAATAACTAATTGTAAGGCAGTTAATTAGCCTGAAATACTAACGTCTTGCTTTTTCTCTGCATGTTTTCCTTCTGCTTCCCATAAGTTCTAATGCATGTGGAAGAGTGCATCAGCTTTGCTGCTGCAATGGTAGTCATCTGAGGTAAACAACTGAAACTGGAATGGTTTGCTGTGGGCTAGGGTCTCAGAGGTTTCCTTTGGATAGGGTTGCTCCTTTGGAGCCTGAGGAAAGGCTAAACACTGTGTCAGCAAACCTGTGCTGAAGCAAGGCTGCTTATCACTTGGCAGAAAATGAGCAAAGGCATGAAAGGGCCAGAGACAAAACATACCCCCTAGGTCTACGTAGTGACTTCTTCCCTCTACAAGGCCTAGACATCTATAACACTTACATTACGCTATGAATGGATTAGTTCACCAATGAGATCAGATCTGATCACTTACCGAAGGTGATGGGTACACTCTGGCAACCCAGTGTTTACCACCTGAGGTCTGTGAGTACATCCGCTTGAATGATAGAAAAAGGCTAAGTCTATTGCATGGGAATAATTTATTTTCTCAGTGTTTTATCTCCTGTTGGAGCCTACAGATATGTCCCTTTTTAGTTTCATTGAAGAAAATCTTTATTTTCCTGTTCTATGAAAATGTCCTAAGAAAGATGAGTCATGACCTTGACTGCTTATTAAGATTGCTCTAGGACCAGGCAACTACTATTAATTTACAAAAGAAGCCTTGTTATATGTTTACCAAGATGATATGAGCCAATCATAGCTGATATTCAGTGTAGTAGACCAATTTCTTAGAATGGAAAACATCTAGGCTTTTAAAAATGCATTTAATAAATTTTAAATTTGATTTTTATTTATTGGTGGCAGTGAAGACATTGTTCTGGTGTTGAGTTACACCTCCAGATACTGTACTTATTCTTAATAAAGTAAATATATTTAAATTAGTTGAAAAAATGCATATTAAATAAAGAAAATCTGGGAAGAAGAAAAGTTATATGTAACTTCAGAAGTGATAAATACTCATATATTGATTTATTATACAGACTCATTTGGTGTTTTATACTTTAACCATATATGTGGAGCTTTTGAAACTTCAAAGCCTGCTTCTGGTGACTTCCTCCAGCAAGGTTACACCTCCTCCAATAAGGCCACACTTTCTCCAACAAGGCCATACCTACTCCAAAAAGTCTACACCTTCTTGAAAAAGGCCGCTTCTACTCCAGTAAGTCTGTGAAGGCCAGCCATCATAAGCTGAGTCTGGACAGGTCACCCAAAGGAAGTTCTTTACTTCCAACCATTATCACCTGCCAGAGTAAAACTCAACCCTCAATAAATTTAATAAGAGGCCAGAGACTCAGGTTACCCTGAAGCAATAATTGATTAGTAGGAAACAAGGACAAGCTGAGATAACCCAGCCCCCACCCAAGAGCTGACCATTCAAAGGAAATTCCTGGCATTCCAAACGCTGTAGATAGAAACACCTGCCAGTGCACACTCACCAGGAAACCCTAGACGAATGTCAGCCAATCAGGGGTCCTGAACCTCAGAGACCTCTCACCCCCACCTTTACTACTATAAAAACCCAATTCTAACTGAGCTTGGGGCTCTCTGGCTATTCCAATACTTTGGACATGCGGAGAGAACGAATTTGCAAACTTAATTAAAATAAAGGCTCTTTGCTTTTACATGTGGTACTTGCTTTCCTTGTTGGCTTGTGGAGATTGTGCGGATTTGGGCATAACAAGTCCACAGCTACCCCAACACGGCCACATTTCCTAAACCTTCCAAACATTTTAACTGTGGATTAAGCATTAAGATATATGAGCCTATGGGAACCATTCTCATTCAAACAATCATTTCTTTTCCCTGGCCCCGATAGGCTTGCATCCATATCATAATGAAAAATGTATTCAGTCCAACTTCCAAAGTCTGTAAAAGTCTTTTACTATTTTAAAGTCCCAAGTCTCTTCTAGATTTAAAGCTTTACTTAACTATGACCCTTGTAATGTAAAAATTAGAAGCAGATCACATACTTCCAATACACAATGTCATAGAATACACATTATCATTCCAAGCAAGTCAGAAAAGCAGAAGGGCACACTCTGAATTCCATACCTCTGTGTGTAATGTCAAAGTGCTCTTCAGATCTCCAATGTCTTTTATCTTTGTTTTCAGCAAACACTCTTTCTTTTTTTTTCTCTTGGGCTAGTTCCACTCTCTGTCAGCTGCTCTCCTCGGTAGGTATCCTATGGTTTTGACATCTCCAACACCTTGGGGTCTCCAAAGCAATCCAGGCTTCACCTTCACAGCTTCATACAGTGGTTGCTGTTAGCCTACATGCTGGGATGCCCCTGTTAAACACCTGACCTCAGCTTCTTTCCTTTACCACAGAAGACATCTGTGCTTTTATCTTTTTTGATGGTGCAACAACCACAAGTCAAGGATGCCAAGTTCTGCTGCCTGCTGGGACTGGAACCTGGCCCCTTCTTGAATTACATTTGCATTGACTTTCTGTTCCTACTGTCCTTGATTTTGAGGATGAAAAAAGGCTTCAGACCTTTTCCTTTCACAGGTTGCAGAATTCACTGGGTAGGGTCCCGTCATGAGGTTACCATTGCCTTTAATCCATTTAACACCAGGCCTTTCATCTCCTTGAGCACAGGACTTGGCTCCAACATGACATTCCCTGGTGCTCTTTTTCTCCTCCAACTGTAACACATTTTGTATTTCTATTTGCTCTGTGTGCTGTTTTCCATTATAGATCTGCATATGAGGGATTACTAATAACCACAGGACATCCTATATGAGGATGTCTTTCTGTCCCCTCTGCCAATAGCAATAGTACCAAACTCTTCAATTTAACCTCTTAGAGGTTTTTAGAATGGCAAAAGTTAACTATATTTTTGGCCAAAACATCATAAGAATGGTTGTTAATATTTATTCTGTCTGAAACTTCTATAGCTGGGTCTCCACAGTCTACATTGTTCTCAGCATTATTATCTTCCATGCTCCTACTATGATGGCCCACTTACAGGGTTCAATTGCTTTTTAAATACTAAGCCCAAAGTCTTCTATATTTTCTCAACAGTCAGCATGGTCAGGCCTGTCAAAATGGTTCCCCAGTCCCTGGAACCAGCTTCTGTCTTAGTTAAGGTTACTCTTACTACAAAGAGATTCAATTGAAGAGAACTAACCCACTCAAACATGTGGCTCTGGCAGGCCTTGTCTCTCTTTCCCATTTCTTCTGCTGTAGATGGAATGAAGGGCTGTGTTCCGCCACCTGGCTAGCTTTACCCAAAATAATTACACGGAAACTGTATTCTTTTAAACACTGCCTGGCTCATAGTTTCAGCCTCTAATTATCTAATTCTCATATCTTGCTTTAACCCATATTTAGTAATCTGTGTAGCACCATGAGGTGGTCTCGTACCAGGAGAGATCTTAACCTGCATCAATCTCGGAGAGGAGAGGCATGGCGACTCACTATGGCGACTGCCTGAAGCGTCTCCCCACTGCCTGCTACCCAGCATTCTGTTCTGTTTACTCCGCCTACTTAATTTTCTGTCCTATTGGGCCAAGCAGTTTCTTTATTAATTAACCAATGAAAGTAACACATAGACACTCCTCCATCATTTCCCCCTTTTCTGTTTAAACAAAAAATAAAGGCTTTAACTTTAACATAGTAAAATTACATATAACAAAACAGTTATCAAGCAAGAATTACAGTTACAATATTTAAATATATTTTATCTTTTATCATAACTAAGGAAAACTATAGCTATTGAACCATTCTTCAACTCCATCAAAGACTCCAGAAGAACATAATACTACCTAAGTAAACAAGAAATATGCAACTTTCAAACTCTAGAAATGACAGAGACAACTCGCTGCCTGGACAGTCACCCAAAGTTCCTCTGTACTGTTGGGGTATCCATCTTCAGCCTTCAGGCCCATAGTATCCAGCAGACATTTCCATGAAGCAGGAAATTCCAAAGACAGTTCAGTCAATATCTGCTGTGTCCTGCAGAATGTCTTGGAGACTCTTTCATGAATCAGGAACCCCGGAAGATCATCTCACCTTTAGGCAAGTTCAGCAGTCCTCTCTCTGTGGGTTCTCTGTGTCCAGTTTATGCAACAGTCCAGGCAAGAGCAGTTTCTTGCCCAAATGGCTATCAAATTCCATAAGGAGCCTCTTCGATGCCCATCTTCCTCTTGAAGTAGATTGGTGCTGCCAGGAACAGACGTGTCTCATTGTTATGAAAAACCCTAAGTTATTAAAAACATTTAAAATGCCATATTCTGTAGCCTTTGAAAGATATGAAGAATGCCTATTTAACTAAAATATATCTATATATATCTAGAAAATCTAACTAACATGACTACAAGCTCGACTATTATCGAAGATTATCCATTAACAATCTATATTTCCTAAATATACATTACATTTTAAAATGAACTACACAATCACAATAGCTTAATCAAGATCAGAAATACATATACATATAACAAAATTGACCTTAAAATCCATACCAATGCAAATTATTCATATCTATATCATATCCCCCTTTAAATGTAAAAGAACATTTATAAACAATATTTGGGAACATGGGCACAGTTTTTTCTCTCCAAACTACTTCCTGCTGAATGGGGGCGCTGTTAATCAGATCTTTCATGGTGTAACCTGTGTGCCAGGTTCATCTCAGTCGGCAGTTGAGTGAAGTAATTTTTTGAGGGTGTTCACAGCAACCTTTCAGAAGGGCGTGGTCTATCATACCATATTGGGATAGAAGCAATCCACAAAGTGTCATCTTCTGTGAAAACAAAAGAAGAAACTCTTTTCCAAAGCATCATGTTCTTAGACCCAAATTCTGAAGTCATACCATTAAGATGTCCATTCTGGTCTAGCCTGGCAGCCCATATAATGAAATGTCTCTCTGTATTTAGCTCTGTTACAGTCAAAAATTTCAAAGAAAGCACAATAAAATACACAATCCAGACTCTCTGTGAATTTTCCATTTTTACGTGGCTTATTTTTACTCTATCACTTTACTTTATTCTGTCTCTTTAAAGACTTTACCTTTTTTTTAAAGGCATTAACTTTATTTTCTATATTTTCTTCTTCTCTCTCTCTCTCAAGCCTATGTACATTCATATGTCTGAATCTGTCCTATTGTGAATCTGTAATTTTTTACTTTCTAGGAGCACTTTTGTTTTGCAGTTTTAAATCACTAAGCACTCAAGAATCTAAGCTGTGAAATGCCTAGGTCAAAAACAGGTACTGTGAGCTTGCCACTCCCAGTACAACATGGTGGAGCTGCTTGTGACTGAATCAGTTGCAGCTCTGGGCTGCAGAGTGGCGAGCTGTTCTGGATATTGGCTCCACCTCTCTCCAATTTTAAAATGGAGGATGTACCATTTTCTACTAGCTCTGGGGCCACCAGGTAGGAGCCGCTCTCAGCACTTTAACTCTGAGACTGAGCGTGCGGCACAAAAACTCTTTTCATTCAAGTTACAGCCAAATCTGACCTGCAGAGCACTACACAGTCTGAAAACATCTCTCTGTATGGCAGCAGAAATCTGCAATGCTCTCCCGCTCGCCTAAGCCTGATTCTGCCATCTTCCCAGGTGCAGGCATGGAGCAGTGAGCCATGGCATGGTCTCAGAGTACTTTCATTCCAACCCCGAGCGGACATACAAACATCCAGTCCTATAAAAGCCATTGAAATGCTTTAAAGCCAGAGTTTGTACTGATGGCACAGCCCCTGGAAGCCACGTTTTAAAATGACTCAGCTTTTTCTCTGTCGCTATTGCCAAAACAGGAAATCTCTCTACGGCATGTCCTAGCAAACAACAAAAAGCTGTGTTAAACTCTCTCTCTCTCTCTCTCTCTCTCTCTCTCTCTCTCTCTCTCTCTCTCTCTCTCTCGTTTATTCAAAGCCCTCTCAGGTTTTTAGGTGGATTTAGCCACCACGTTGGAGCGCCAATCTGTAGATGGAGTGGCGGACTGTGTCCGCCACCCGGCTAGCTTTACCCAAAATAATTACATGGAAACTATATTCTCTTAAAACACTGCCTGGCCCATAGTTTCAGCCTCTTATTAACTAATTAACCCATATTTAGTAAGCTGTGTAGCACCACGAGGTGGTCTCTTACCAGGAGAGATCTTAACCTGCATCCATCTCGGAGAGGAGAGGCATGGCGATTCACTATGGCGACTGCCTGAAGAGTCTGCTCACTGCTTTCTACCCAGCATTCTGCTCTGTTTACTTCGCCTACCTAATTTTCTGTCCTATTGGGCCAAGCAGTTTCTTTATTAATTAACCAATGAAAGTAATACATAGACACTCCTCCATCATTTCCCCCTTGCTACAAACCATTAGATTACATTCCTAAAGCTAACTACCAAGTTCTATTTCCTTATTTGATCACTTCTTCCTTCTGATGCTGACTACCAGTGCCCAGTTATGAAAGTATTAAAGTCCAACAATCAGAAAGCCCCTTTGCTTAACCTAACATGCCTAATCAAAATTAAACACCTCATCCTAACACAAGTGTAATGGTCTGCTCTGTCTCTTTAAGAGTCAAGCCATGCTCACTCCTTCCCCCATCCACCAAGGCAAGCTGATCTTCAGCTTCCAGCCTGAGTCCTTTCCTTTCCATCTCCCTCTCATAGGGCAACTTCTGTCTCTCCCCACTTCTCCCTTTTCCCTTCTGTTTCTCCCCCCATCTCTCTCTCTGCCTTTCTCTCTGCTCTTCTCCCTTTTCCCCTCCATAACGCACTAAATAAATATTCAACCTCACTCTGCATGGTATGCCTATCCATGTCTCTGTCTCTTGCCCGCTGCATGGCTCCCTGCTTTCGAAGACCTGCGGCATGGTCTCATGGCATGTCTATCCATCTCAGTCTCTCACCACCATGCATCTCCCTGCCTGGAGTTTGCTCCCTACCTGTAGCTGTCTGCCATCATGGCCTGCCGTGGTCTCAGGACCCACTGCCCACTGCCTGCTGCCACTTGGGGATCAGCAGCATTTAAATTTTACCATTACAACTAGGTTTCCCCCCTTTTCCTTTATAAACCATGATATGCTTAAATGCCTCATCTGTCTCCCCTTGATGCAGAAGCAGTCCTTTGTCTCTTGTCTCTCTGGGACATTATATGCCTTCCCTCTTTCCCTTGTCCCCTTCCCCTTCTCCCTCATACCCTGTCTCCTTTACCACTGCATCCTAGCCCATTCTAGCACAGACCTCCTTTAAACATTACGCATGAAAGGCCATTTGCTGATGCTTTCTGCCAGAGTCAGAAACCAGCAACTTTAACATTTCTTCCCTGCTCAATAAAGGATCTCTCTGTGAAAACAAGTGTTTGGGTGTGGTTTATGCCTAATCCAGGATCCAGGAGGAAGCTCCGCTCTTTGTGGTCTCCTTCAACAATGACTAATTCAGCTTACAAAAGGAAGAATTTAATTGGGGTTTTCTTGCATTTTCAGAGAGTTATTCTAAGACTATCACAACAGGGATTGTGCCACCAGGCAGACAAACATGGTACTTGAACAGTGGCTAAGAGTTTACATCTTTGCAGGAAGAAAGGAAGACTGGGCCTGGAATGGACTTTTTAAACCTCAAAGCTGACCATGTGTGACACACTTCCAACAAGACCACACCCACTCAAACAAAGCAATGCTGTTAGTAGTATTCAGGCATTATGCCTGCCTACCCTTTCATCTGGCAGGATGCACCCAGGTTGTACCCTGGCCAGTCTAATGTACTACTCTCTATGCAGGTGCAAAGGTTCCATTAAGAGACAAGCTCTACCCACTCTCTTCTCTCTTCCTTTCTACCATTCTCTCTGAGGAAGCAGATTTCTGTCTTCTTCTCTGTCTGCCTGTCTGTCTCTCTGTCATTCTCTCTTTCTTTCCCATTTCATCCGCAGGAGCAGGCCCAAGCCAGCAATCTCTGCAGGAGCAAGTACAAACTTGTGACACCTGTTTCCTTTATCTCAATAAACTCCACACTCAAACGCTTGTCTGTATGGAGTATTTATCTGTCTCTCACTCACAAGGTCCTCCCCTCTCATGGGAGCCTTGCTGGTCCCACTCATGCTATAACAAAACCACATGCCTCCTAATCCTAACTAAGAGTCCACCAACTGAGAAATAAAGAGCCTATGGGGGTCATTATTATTCAAATGACCACAGTTACCTTTCCATAAAGGAAAACAAGAATGTTCTTTTCTTGAAATACTTTTCTTGTACTTACTTTAACTTGTAATTAAGCTTCAGGAAATACCAAAGCATGTATTTGTGAGCTTGTGAGACGTAAGTATAGACATAAAAAGCAAGCATATGCAAATAGTTTCCTTGGTAAGGTTCCAAGCCTGCCCATCATATTCAAGTGTGTTGATATTCTTGTACTTCTATCTGACATTATGAGCTGTCTGTTCTGTAGTATCCTGATGATCTATGTGACTCTAGTGTAATAATCATATGGGCTTCTGAGAAGAGGAGAAACTAAATTGTAGAAAGTGTCCTTCAGGAGAGACTCCTGATAATTTATTGTCATTGTCTTAATTCTCACAATGAAGTAAGTCCAGCAAGATCTACTTGTGAGTTACTATTCTTTTTCAAATCTGTGCCTGAAAAAGTACATGAATCAATTTAGTGATGTCCATCCTGGAAGCAAGTTAGTATGAAAAACTTTAGTTACTTGTCTATTGTCCATGATCTCTTTTTTCCCCCAAAACCTCTTTTTAAAAGAGGAAATATGACCCTAGGAACCACTCCCCACTCAGAACTGGACACAATCAGGGCTTTGTTTATAGCAGTGACCATGGATTCTGGTGCACAAATGTCCTCTCAGAGATGCTGAATTGCCCTGGAAGGCCTAAGAAGAGCTTTGTGCCAGCGACTTCCCTGAACTGTCTTTGAAACTGACCTGATTAAATTTCTGCTGTGGTAATTTTCTCTGAGATCTCCCAAATTACTTGAATGGGTTGAAATAAACTCCCTGTCCTTGACCTGAGCCTGGTTAGAAGATCAGGGTTCATTAGAGGTTAGCAGGGCTTCCATTTCAGGTTGTAGGGAAAGCTCTTAGAAGGTTTATTAAAATTTTCTATTCCTTCTACTTGAGTTATGACTTCTTAATTGTCCTCTCTTATCTCCTGTCCTCATCCAAATACATAAAATTTATCTCCATATAGATAAAGACAAAGAATAACACATTATTTTAGATATCTCTACTCAAGAAGCAAATATTACACTAAATTAAGACTAGGACGAGCTCATTTCCAGACCTTAGAGCTGTGGCTGCTTCCTTTTCTCATTTGTACCCAGCACCATGTTAGTCGTTACTGACTGATGCCTGGACTTTCGCAGGGTATGCCTAAATGTCAGTCACCAATGTTACTGGCACTTTCCTGGGATGCTCTTTACCTGTGCATGTTATCAACTGTTAGAGACACTGCATGGAGCCAGGTGATCTCTGGTTTTGTAGACAGATATTAAATTGCATACGGGAAACAGAAATAAATTAATAAAAAGAAGGATGATTTTTAACAAGGCCTAATGTGATACCAAATAAATTTTAAAATGCCAGCATAAGGGCTGATACTCTTTATAGCATCAAATAAGGACCACTGATTAAAAGGTACAATGACCCATGTCCCTAAGGCTAGGCTGTAGAACACCTAGGAAAGAGACCATCTTAGGGAACCTGGTAAAGAATTCAGATAAAGTCACACAAATAGGGGACCAAGTGGAGAGTGTAAGGACAGATTGTATACAAATATTCCTCTATGAGGTTCCAGGCTTGTCCCTCATATTTTTTTTCCCTAGGCAGTGAATGCACTGGTGCTTCTAAACATCTCAATGTGCTGATGACAGATATGCCTAAGGGATGTTAGTTGCTTCTGTGCAACCTAGGCAAAGACATCAACAAGCTGATCCAATGCTTCTGATACAAGTGAGTGTGTGAAATATGATAAAAAAGAAAAAAAAACCTAGGGATGTAGCTCAATAGCAGAGCACTGGTTTAATATGTACAAAACCTTGGGTTAGACTCATAAGTGTATGGTTGTTTTTAAGGAACATGCATCTAGAGAAAATAGAGATTTCAGGTAGATAAGAAGAAAGATAATCACATCTCCCTTGCATTTATGCATATCTTGCCAAGGACACTGATTCACTGGGTGCCTTTGTTATGAGCTGTCTTTCCAAATATATTTCCATGGTGAAAAGCTTCAGAAGATACTTTGTTTCCCCAAAGTGCGCAAGCTCTCTCTCTCTCTCTCTCTCTCTCTCTCTCTCTCTCTCTCTCTCTCTCTCTCTCTCTCTCTCCCTCCCTCCCTCCCTCCCTCCCTCCCTCCCTCCCTCCCCCTCCCTCTCTCATAAAAGCCTCAGTTCCCCTGTGCTTGGGACTTCCCTCCAGAAGGAAACGCATGTATGTGCTGACTTTGAACACTCCTGAGGTTATTAAGGAAACTGACATTTCTACTTGCTTTGCTGTGAGCCTGAATTCCTTGGTGACTCAGCGACTTTGTGACTTCCAGACAGCCCAGGAAACCATGGCAAGTTAACTTGCTGCTCTAAGTGGTAGAAAATCCTAAAGGCTTACTAATTTTTCTAATTGTGTTTTGATTTCGAATTTTACTTGTTTTTGTTACATTTGTTCCTTTGAGACAACTTCTCACTAAACTACCCAAGCTAGCTTCACATTTGTAATCCTCCTGCCTCCTGCTTCCCTAATGCTAAAATTACTGAGTATGTCATAGAACCTGGAACACTATAGTTTCTGATTGCAGTTTTCCAGAGTTGTGATCTCAAGGATATAACATTAATAAATTATTTCAATAATCTAATAATTATGGCTTGCTTTGCAGGAGAGATAAGATCTTATTTTAATATTTTTTGTTTGTTTGTTTACAGTAATCTGACATTACCATGCGGTCAGTGTTCACTCTCTAGAAGACAGCATTTTCTCTATATGGACAATAGAAATCCTTATTAAGTCCCATCTGAAACCATCAATGAACTCCCAGCTTCTGCTTCAAGCATTGCCTTATTGGAGTTTCAGAGAAAGATGGCTTTTTGGCCAAGTGGGTTTCAAGGAATCCCCTAATATTCATAGTTCTTTTACAATGTGCTTTCTCATTCTATCTGCCTAAGTAAAAACAAAGTAGGTATCTCAAAATATATTTTTATTGTGAATATACAGATATCCCACACCAGAATAGTACACAGTAGATAACCACCATCTATTTAGTGCCTAAGAAACAACTGAAGTAGAATAAATTAGATTTAGAATTAAGACTAGTGGAGAATTCATATTTTTCATTACCTACCCAAATTTGACACATAGATATCTGTTTAAAGTTGTTTGCATCTTCAGCTTTACATGATATGAGGAATATTGGCTATTTTGGAGAGTTTATCGCTTATATATTTTGACCCTGAATCTTGGTACTCTTCTCATCAAGTTAAGTGGTTTGTTTTAATCTTCTTTTAGGCATTTTCCAGCACTCAATTTCAAGAGTCCTAATTTGTTGAGTTGAGAAACCATTTTCGTTCTAAATTCTTTTTTCCCTCTTGTCAAAAATATAGCAGACTATATGTGTTAATTGGCAGTAAGGAAAAATTAGTATATAAAATCCATTTTTGTTATTAATTGCTTTTGAACCACTTTCCACATTTTGTATCACAGCTGAATGAAAGGATAGCAATTTTCTTCTTTTTTTTCTCCTCCTCCTCTTTTTCTTCTTTTACTTTTCAATAGGTTAGTAGTATTTTTAGTTCCTTCCAAGGAGTGGAGTTTAGTGAGACATTATGATAGTCAAATCAGTTCCAGAATTTAGAAACTGGCAATGCCGAGGCTTCGCTTGGCATCCCTCTAATTCACAATTAGTGATGGGTTTCCTATGTTTTCTAGAAGTGTGAAATGGATTCAGATAGGCCAATCCTCACTACTAAAGGAATCACCTATTGATTGTGATTGCACAAACACAAAGACTCTCCATGGTACTGTTTCCCTGGCAAGTGTCAAGATGACCATATGATTAGTAGAGCTTAATTGATCACCGTTTTGTTAAACAGACTGAGGTCACTGGTTAAGCCCAGCTGGAGCTTCAGTTCAGTTCTCCTCTGCTGTGCCATCCTTCTTACGCACAGGAATATAAGTGGAAGCCAGATCCTCTCCAAATGTTATCAGTTACAACTTTACAGTGACAAATGCTGAGAGGGATCAAGTCCATTCTGTTTTGTCTGATTTGTGTTCATAATGGTCGTATGCTCACGAATAACTTCCTCCAATAAATGTTAATTATATTACTGCACTTATAATCATGTCTCAGGTAAAGAGAATTTGGCTTGATAGATACAACACTCATTGTAGAGTTTTAAAACTGTAAATAAAAAGAGAAATTAATGAAAAGTGGACCAAAACAAATAAAATCAAGCTAAACTAAAAACCATACAAACCACAGAAGTTCTAGTGTGCTTTACACCAATATCTTCCAGAACCAAGATTATTCATACTATCCCTATGCATTTTCAGTATCAGTGACCTCATGCTATTGGGAGTTATTTTTGAACGAATTCATGTTTCTCTATAGCAAATCATCTTCTCTCCCAACAAAGCTGCTTGTGCTGTTAGCTTAAGGTAACTAAATGTGTGTTTTCTCTACGTAAATGCAGTAGTGAACATGAAGACTTGTTGGTGTTGCCTTCCCTTGATCCATCAGCTTGTATAGTTTTTATTCTCAATAGGTACTTACCATTTTGTGTCTAAAAATGAGTGTTCAGTGTAGACATCTAGATCCAAGTGAAGGTGTACTATTCATTTAAGTATTAGTGGGTCTAGCCACATGTCCAAAGCTATTTTGAGAGCAATCAGTAGACCGTTATATATCTGATAGATATAAATTACAAATATTTATCTATATATAATTTATCTGTTTCCCTATGAAAATTTCATCTGATAATTTGCATGGGGAGGTACTCTAGTAACTAAAGATTTGCATTTTTCCTTTCAATCTACCCATGTTTTATGTGGAAAAAAATTTTAGGTTTTTCTTTGCTTTGATCTGAGGGTATTTGCTATGTTACCAGATGGTTCTTCTGCTACGCTTGAGGATCCTACCATCTGACAGACATTGTCAGGGCATGTGTCAGTAACGCCATTCATGGAGAAAGTCTTCCAGATGACACGTCTGTCTCTGAGGGCGCGTATCTAGAGCATGTGTTATGTCTTTAGAAGCCTCAAGTTCACACATTAAAGACATTAGTCTAGTCGTAAATTGCTGCAGGTCCATCAGCTCAGTGCCTGGAAGAAATTGCATCTGGCAAATTCACAGGGCCTGTCCTTCTTCATCTTTTCTGTTTAGGCTCTCAAATGTATTTTGAAATGGTTCTGTGGAGGGACAATTCCATTTTCTCTTTGAAAAGTGTTCCACTGGCACTGACTTTTTTTTTTTTTTCCTGGACTGACAACCAATCAAAATTTATGGAGACTTTAACGTCCTTTAAGATTTGTGCCTGGAAGAACATCCTGGCTTTCTTTGCCCTTGCTCTGCCCTGCACTCAGTAACTGATAACCCCTTAAAACATCGGGCTGTTTTGATGTTATGCTATTGTCTCCTGGAGTGTCTCACCATACTCTCCTCTATTTTTAACAATGAAACGGAGTTGAGATAAGCCACCTTTCTCTGCCTACCTCCTGTGACAGCTGACAGTCATTAGACAGTGAAATGTCTGGAGGGAGTAGCTGTGATTCTGGAACAGGTTGTCAGGCTCTTTGTAGCTCTGATAACACGCTGAGTGTATTAGCACTGTGCCTGGCTCTTGTAAACATGGTCATCATTTCAGTATTAGCAAGGACGCCCCAACATTTGTGGTGGAGGTGAATGGCCCCCTTGACTCAGTTCTGCATATCGTGTCAAAATATGAAAATGATGGTAGTCAAGTTTTATTGAGAATTTATGTATCAGGTGCGCTCCTCAGCAGCTTCAGGGCTTTGATTCGGTTTTCTAGATAATCCTCTGGAGAATGTAACTTTGTTGTTGTATGTGCCTTTTTGTATTTGGGGAAAGTGAGATGTGGGAGATTAAGTGAATTCACTACGGTCCACAGAAATTGTTCTCTAGGTCCACAGTTAGTAAGTGGTAAACAGGTGCATCAAGCTTCAGAGATCACCTTCTGAAACCATCACTCCAGCGATAAACAAAGGACCTCAGTGGAAGAGTCCAAGTTACCTTGGCCTTTTATTTTATTTTATTTTATTTTTTTTTTAATTTTCAGAACAGTGCTGTATCTTCCACAGGGGAAGCACAGCTTCCATCTTTCCGTTAAATATTTATATTTTTATCTGGATAAATCACACATATGTGAATCCTAATAAGGTACCGTTGAAGCTAGCTAGTTGATCCCAAGAGTGAGCCTGTTTGTGGAGTAGGATTAAAAGAGATAATCCAAGCCCACAGTTCGGCAGCCATTGGAATATCATGCCTTCTACTGTTTCCTCTCATAAAAATTTGTTGGCCATTCACAAGGATTCTTAGAAACCAGAAGTAAGAAATTTAACTCAATAAGAGTCATGTCAAAAGAATTTATTAAAAACAGCATGTTATATGGAGAAGAGATGGAAACATTCT
Source organism: Arvicola amphibius (assembly GCF_903992535.2). NCBI lineage: Eukaryota > Metazoa > Chordata > Mammalia > Rodentia > Cricetidae > Arvicola > Arvicola amphibius. The sequence continues at coordinate 172,399,290 of NC_052048.2, forward strand.
TTATCACCGAAAGTTAGTAAACAGACAAAAATACCCACAATTTCCACTGGCTATTCAGCATCGTAAGGACCTGTTGCCATTGCAAGTAGGAAATAGAAAGTAATTTAACAGTCAGGAAAGAGAAAACAATTAAACAAAATGGGATTTTAAAAAGGTCATGAAATACATTTTCAGGCATGATTATTTGGCATTGGATAGATCAGGTTGCATTCATGTACTAAATTAATAGAAAAAGAGGTCATAAACTTGAAAGAGAGCTAAAAGGGGTATATGAAAGAGTTTGGAGGGAGAGCTTGAAGAGGAAAATAATGTATTATATTATAAACTCAAAAAAGTGCATTAAAAATAAGGAAGTGTGCCGGGCGGTGGTGGCGCACGCCTTTAATCCCAGCACTCGGGAGGCAGAGGCAGGCGGATCTCTGAGTTCGAGGCCAGCCTGGTCTACAAGAGCTAGTTCCAGGACAGGCTCTAGAAACTACAGGGAAACCCTGTCTCAAAAAACCAAAAAAAAAAAAAAAAAAAAAAAAAAAAAAAAAAAATAAGGAAGTGTAAAAATATGGCCCCTAAAGTAAATTGAGGCTAAAAGTTTCTCCTCAAAAGTCATGGCTTAGTTTCTTTTCCTGTTGTCAGAACAAAATTATCTGAAAAAGGTGCTGTAAGGACTGTTCAGTTCAGCTCACAATTCAAGGTTGGCTCCTTATGGCAGGAAAGTTAAGATAGCAAGAGCTACAAAAACAACACGCCCCAGCCAGGTTGCAGAGAGAGACAAATGGGTACATACATTTCAGTTCTATTTCTCAGTTTATTTCCGGAATTTCCAGAAGGAGATGGGGTCACCCACAGTAGACCTCACCTCAATGAAGATGATCTCCACAGGCATGGCCAGAGGCCCTTATGGCAGGTGGATCTGGGTCTAACGGTGCTGTCAGTTGAGATTAACCATCACAGAAAGCACCGAGCAGATATTCTAACTTCACTCCCTCAGGTTTTCTGTCTTGAGAAGCTTTGAAAATTTTGGTAGACTTTCCCTCTACTCAATGTTATTGGATAATTTAGTCAAACAATCAGAACTATTTACAAGCTTCCAGATGGTACTATTACAGAGAACAGATTAAAACTATGGTGTTCAATTAGACTTAAGTTCTTGTAGGAAATAATTCAGCTCATGCATATTAGTTTTTATAGGCATATAATGAGAAAATTTGAAGACACAGGAAAGGAAGAACAAATCTCCCACTAATCTAAAATACAGAGCCTTATGCCATTTAGAAGTAAATGCTATTTCATCTCATTTACTGTAATTATGATGCATTTAACCATTTTATACAAAATTTCCACAATTATAACTAAGTAAAAATTAGCTAGTTCCAGGGCTATGTGTCATACCATTTTATATTACCCATGTACCATATAAAGTATGCCACATGTAGTAAATTCTGAAACACTGATGTAGTTATGTACCTGTATATACAATTGCTGGCAAGATGTAGTATTCCAATGTATAATAGTAATGGATGTTGGTATGATGAATTTTTCCACTATCATTGATAAATGTAGATATTATTTATTCATAAACTTAAATGGAATTACACTACCTACTATGGAAATGAAAACTAAAATTTGCAAAACATGGGTTCAAGTGTTTCTCGTGTTTTTTACTAAGTTTTACATCACTAACTTATGGTTTTTAATTTAAGACTCTTGAGGCAATAACTTGCTCATTTGTGAATGAATAATGGGAATAATTACATTAGCTATTTCACAGGATAGTAATATGGATCAAATTACATAATACGTACTCACCAGTCAGCTGAAGAGTTTTAGAAATCATATCCATGTGTAGGTAAGAAGAAAGGAGTTGTAGTAGCTAGATTGGCTGAAGGTAGGAGGCTTCTGGTTTGACTAGGTGTTTGTTAGTAGCATATTGAATGACTTTGGGTAAGTCATGTTCCCTCTCTGAGATCAGGTTTCTCTATATACAGGTTTCAGAGACTAGGGCTACTTATATTATGAAGGGCTCTAGTTCAAACAATTTTAAAATTTTAATTACAATATAATTATATCACTTTTCTTTTTCCTTCCCTCCATACGCCCTCCCATATCAAATTCCTTCAACCACTCCTGTATCCTTCCTTTATCCCAGCTTTCTCTTTTTCTTTAATGATTGTTGTTACACACTCACACACACACACACACACACACACACACACACACACCTGATCAGCTCAACTGGTGTTGTTTGTATTTCTGTGACTTCAGATATGACTGGCTAGTTGCTCATGCCTGGAAAAGACTAATTCTGCTTCTGTCTGCAGTCATGAGTTGCCTGCAGTTCGTCTCTGGTGGGACATCCTGAGATTTCCCCATTCCATATAAACACATCTGTTGGTATTGTCGTTGTTCATATATGATTTAGGCAGCCACAGCCTTGAGGTATTATGGTTGTATCCTCTGTCATTTCTGGGAGACACAACCTCACAGCAGACTTCCTTCTCCTCTAGCTTTTACAGTCTTCCTTCCTTCTCTTCTCTGATGTGATGTGCCTCAGAAGCAGGTGTTGGGCTGCAGATGTACCAACTGGGGATAGGCACCCCACAATCATTGAACTCTTTATTTTGTCAATTTCGGTTTCGGTTTTTTGTAATTGCCTCTATTTTCTGCATAGAGAAGGTTGAGAGCTATAGGGACCTGTGAATATCAAGATACATATTTAAAAGATAAGATCTCGAGTAAATTGGGAGCATGGGGACCTTGGGGGAGGGCAGAAGAGAGGAGGGGAGAGGCAGGGAAGGGAGTAGAGAGAAAAACATAGAGCTCAATAAAAATCAATAAAAGATACATTATTTAATGCAGTTAGGGTTTATGCCAACCCAGTAACTTGACAGCTGTAGGTTCTCTAAAATCCATGAGTTTCCTAGCCCTGGACAGCTGGCTAGATCTCTACTATGAGGCATATTTCCTTCTTGTTGAGCAGACCTTAGCTCCATCCAATGAGACAGCTGTTTGTAACCCCCGACACATGAGTTCCTCTACTGCATCATTCGAGATATTTTACTCTGGTGGTTGCTCTTGTGATTTATGGGCATCACAGGGCGTAGGAATATCCATTGTGTGCTCTTTTGTTAGACTGCACACATTCTGGGACTATGAAAGTTAGACCTCATGAAGCAGGCTCTCAGGTCAGATTCTGTTTGAATCCTGTGAGTTCTGTGTATAAGGGTGTGGTATCTTCAGCAATAGGGATTAATGACCAATGAGAAACCCACAGGCCAATGTCACTGATGAACCTTAATTTCAAAAACACCTCAATAAAATACTTACAAGCCAAATACACCACAATTCTCCACCTATGGGTCATGGCCTGATATATCTTTTATATCAGATATTTACATTAGGATTCATACCAGTAGGAAAATTACAGTTATGAAGTAGCAATGGAGAAATTTTATGATTGGGGTCACTACAGCATGAGGAAGTATATTAAAAGTCATGGCATTAGGAAGATTGAGAATCACTGAAATATAGTGGCAAAATATATCAAAAAGATTATCTATCATGATCAAGTTATCTCAGAGACACAGGAATGGTCCAACATTTATAAGTCAATAAATGTAATAAATTACATAGGTGGACTTAAGGATGAAAATCAGACATGATCATTTCAATAGGCAAAGGAAAGCATTTTGCGAAACAACTGATTTTAAAGGATATAAGCATATGAACATCTCAGTGCCTGTTTCAGGTAAGGACAAGATGGTACTCCAGTTCACGAGTTATCTCAGGGCCCTGTCTCTCCTTCCAACAATAAGTCTATTTGGAACTTTGTCTTTAGCTTTAGGCAAGGCTCCCGACATAGATACATACACCATCAACTCAATTGGCCAGCTCCCTGGTGGCAGCTCAGCAAAGAGCAAGTGAATTTGCCTTTTGCTGCTGCTGAACTAAACTCAGGCACTCTTAATCTCTGCAGTTCCAGCAGAAAAATAAGTCTTTCTGTTGCTTAATTTAAATATTAAAAATAGCAAAGTCAGAACAAAATTTTCAAGGACTGAAACTTAAAAGAGAAAATTTAATCTTTTAGAAGAGAGTAGGAACGACTAAGTTTACAATAGCAATAGGGAAATAATTTTGATCCAAATAAAGCAGTGATAAACAATACTTCACAGAATTAAATGTTTTTGATTATGGAAGAAAGGGCTAGGAAATGAATAACTAACGAAACAATGAACAACTCTTTGCAATATGTGACGTTTATAAAGAAGATGTCTCTAGAAACCAAAGACCACATAAAATCCAATATTTAAAACTAAGAAAATGAGAAGAAGGATGGAAAGAGATTGTAAACGAAGGCACCCAAAGAGCAGTATGTGACAGCATGAAATGCAGAGTAAAGGCACAGACTTCTCCACAAGCTGAGAATGACTGAGGTTAGAAAGACTTGAGCTACATCTTAGCAGTGAACACCAGAACCACTGGGGTCTCCGCAGTTACAGGCAGGTAAATGTTGTATCTTCTTGGACAAGAGCTTTGCATCTTCTTGTCACTGCAACTGTGTAACTGCTGCTGATCTATTCTCTAACTCCTAGGCGTTCATACTAGAGACAGGAATACACATCTCCACATAAAACACTTCAGAGGGCCGGGCGGCGGTGGCGCACGCCTTTAATCCCAGCACTTGGGAGGCAGAGGCAGGCGGATCTCTGTGAGTTCGAGACCAGCCTGGTCTACAAGAGCTAGTTCCAGGACAGGCTCCAAAGCTACAGAGAAACCCTGTCTCGAAAAAAAAAAAACAAAAAAAAAAACAAAAAAAAAAAAAACACTTCAGAGGACGGTTTCTAATACCTGTAGTTTTAGCAGCCTCCAATCCAGAGACACATATACATAAGTAAGTCAAGAGATGAGTCCATTGCATCCCATTCATCCAGAATGTGAATACGGGGATATCCCTCAGCAGTAAAAAGGAATTACTCAGCTCTGTAATGATAAACTCCTCAGTCATGTTGAACAATGGAAAAAAAATGGCAAAAAAATAAACAAATAAACAAACAAAATTAAAAAGAAATATTCACCGAACAGTTCATCCCAGAAGCTAAACGGTGACTAGGGAAAGGACGGAGGGGACAGTTGGAGACAGTAATGGGTGCTGTATTGGGGAACTAGTATTACTAAACAGTCCCTAAAGGGCAAGACAGCAGATTCAGTTCTAACAGCTACTGCAGTTACTCCAGTAAAATGATGTACAAACTGACAAAACGTGATTGGGCTTTGAAGAAAAGTCTCTCTTAAGCCTAGCTTGACAGCTAACACCTGCAATCCTGCTGAGAAGGAGGCAGAGGCACGATTGCCAGGAGTTTAAGGCTAGGTGAATTGCACAGTGAATTCCAGGACACCGTAGGCTATAACATGAGACCTATTATAAACAAACAAGAAAGCAAGAAGCTAAACCAACAAATGCCCCTTTTTGCCTCTCTGTAGTTCCTGTTAAATTACAACATACAATTAAAATCTTATTTTTATATTTTAAGACAGGGTCTCACTGCATAGCCTTAGCTGGTCTGAAACATGGTACATAGACTAGAGTGGCACTGAGCTCACATATATGCCTGTGTCTGCTTCCTGAATACTTATCTTAAAGGTATGTGCCATTGCATCACAGTAGATTTTAGATCATTGAAATATTACTTTCTTAAGGATGAATTACGGTGATTTACTTTTTAAAAGTTGTGGCCGTGTAGTCTCGGGTGCAGATCAGTGCGGAGTATTTGTCTTACATTTGGAAAGCCTGGGGTTGATTCTCAGCATCTTGAAAAATAGAACTAACACAAAAACAAAAAAAAATACTCATGCTACAATGATTAAAAATAAAGCTGTAATCAAATCTTTTTTATTTTCTGAGGTTATAAGATTCTGTGAAATGTCTTTCAAAGCACTTAGTCAAATTCTCTGTTAGTAGCCAACATTTTCTTTGCCCTTCAACAATTGTAATTTTAACTATGATAAAGGCCAAAGTATCATTTTAAAATGAATGAGTTTGCTTATATAATTATGTATGGATTAGAAAGGAAGAAGCTTCTCCATCTGACAATATGGTACAATATGTACATAATCTACAATGCTAACTATCCATAACCTTTTCTGTCCTTGCCTTAAGAAGGATTTTGCTACATGATTCACTTTGCAGTGGAGTTGCAAGGTAGTTATTATTTTCTTAAAAGAAACTACATTTATTGCTTTAATCAAAGAAATACATTGGGGAGAATGCAAATTGATGAACCGGCAGTCATTTGTGAGTGGCTTCAGCATTTCATACGTGCATGTTTCTGTTTATACTGCTGTACATAAGCCATCTATCACAGTGACAGAAATATACCAGAGGTTTCTGTGCTTCACGTGTGTCGCTTAGACCATGAAGACAGCAGCACAACTGCTATTCCAGATGCTTCGGAGGCTAAGGCAGGGAGCCTCAGAGCTGGTTCAAGGCGGCCTAGGCGATGGTATAACAATGTCTCAAAAAAAGGGGGGGGGGAAGAAAAGAAAAGAAAAAAGAAAAAGACCTGGAGATAACTGTTTCGTGGCAGTGTATCTGTCTATCTTATGCATTTAAGAAAAAAAATGTACTGTACTGTTCATTTCTTTTCATAAGCTGAGACTATAGTGCATGAGTGTATCAGCGGTAAGATTAGGTGGTATATGCAATCTTGGTACCTATAAGGAGAGTTTATAATAGGTGAAGCGTTAGCGAGAAGTCACCGACCGAGCATCCTCCAGCCGCGGCAGGGTGGTAATGGTGGCAGGCAATGAGAAAGCGGCTGCTGCTGTGGGCTGGAGCTGTCGCACCAGCTTGGCTTGGCTTTGACAAATGGAGCACGAGAGGATATTTGATGGCACAGTTGTTCACTCTGACAACTCAACAAGGTTTCATCAATTTAGTTCCCGAAAGACAAGCAGAGATGAGGTCAAACCATGTCCACAGCATATCACAAAGAAAGAAATTGAAGTACGTTTTTTTAAAATGTTCTTAATATTATGTTCTTTAAACACAATAACAGAAATCTGCAGCTTTGATTTATTGTGAGCTCCAAAGTTACGTGTGACTTTTGTAGGAAACTGAACAGGACTGTCTTCCATCAGAAATCTGAGCATTCTTCGTGATTGAGAGGTTTTGTTCACCCTCCATCTTAGAGAGAAGGACCACAGCAACACGAAGAGGCAGAGTCAGCAGTCATTCCTGAACAAAGGGATAGCTTTATGAGTGACTTACTCTTTTTGGCCGTGCTTGAAGATGAGTTTTCTAGTAGGTGGTCCTTTTGAATTTCACTTTTCACTTGCATTACATTTACTGTTCGAAAGGGCAAGTGAAGTATTTCTAAATAATGTATTTATGTCAAAAAGATGGAAGAAACCATCTATTGGATAAAACCTTACTGTCCATTTGGAAGGCCAAGCCCCTCTAAGAGTGGGGCGAGTCTTTCTTTATGCCTGAACTACATTACATATCTTACACAAAAGCCAGTCCCCAGGTAGAGTGGAGTCTGTCTCTGACTCAGTGTGTCCTGTCACTGTCCAGGAGCCTGTGTTAGCATTAAGATAAATAATTAATCATTATTAATAACACTGCTACCATCATTTCTATCTTCTGCCTCTCAACCTAGCTAGAACCTTTCCAATAAATTGCGGGACATGGCTTGATTTCTTGTTGCTGAGACGAACAGAAAGCCTGCCCAGGGACAGCCTAGTTCAAGCAATAATCATTGCAGCGAGGTTTCTACAGCACATGGAAGCAAAGCTATTAATATTTAAACATTGAGTGACCTAAACATAATTAGATTATTTGAAGTTTTACTGTCAGTTCTGTTGGAGGATATTATGAGCTGCAATCATTCAGTAAATCTTGAGTTCTAAACTTGAGAAGTACCTCAAGCAAACCATTTAGAAGGGCTGCCCCCTCTCACTTTTTATTAGAAACTAAACCCACACCAAAGAATTGTGTTCCTTTTATAAGCATTCTAATTTGTAGTTATAACAATCATTTCATATTTTTCTAAATCTTACTAAAACACATTGATAGTTTGAGGAAAGGAGATGAAAAACCTAAAACATTAATTTAAAAACTGTTTTTTTCTTTTCCATCACGTAAAGTCACTGTCAGAATCAAATATGAAACATTTGAAAGCATAGAAAATGAATAAAACATTTCCAAGCTCTGACCAAATGGAGTACATGTCATCTGTGTACCCCAAACATTAAGAGGGGTAGCAAAAGCAGAACTCAAAAATTCAAAGGACCCCCAGCCTGCCTACTGATACTCTCTTTCAAAAAAAGAATAGGTGAAATGACAACATCTTTAATATTTTCATGCATACTATCATGTTTGTTGAAAAGTATCTGAAACACTCCTCATGTTTGCTCAGTTCAAATGCAGAGGGCGATAATGGTGGTGGGAGATAGAGAAGTCAGTCATTTTTCAGAACTGTATTACAAGACTGCAATTATGTAGCTCATGGAGCTATCAATGAGAATTTAACTGCCAATCAGGGTAAATAAATTTTAACAAAGAATCTCATGCTAATCTGACTAAGCAGAAAAACGCTAGAATTATAAGTGTGGAAAAGATGATTCCAAATAAAAATTCTACATTTAAAGAAAAATACAGAATTTTAAAAAACAAACTATCCGGGAAGCATACTACTAAAAGAAACCCCATATAACTTTACTAAATTTTAGTGAGAATACTAATTTAATAACATGTAAGATTAAATATGAATGTAATACACTTTATTATCAAAGACTGGGTGATTAAAAACAACTCCATAGGGTAAGAAGAGATACTAGATTCAAGGAAACTGAGATGCACAAATAATAACAACATAAAATTATGAAAGTAGGGCCGGTGAGACAGCTCAGTAGGTAAGAGCACTTGCAGCTGGTCCTGAAATCCATAGAACGTACATGGCAGAGGGAAGAAACTCCTACAAGCTTTCCATTGGTTTCCACGTGATGTCATGATAAACATGCCTCTCTCTCTCTCTCTCTCCTCATTCTCTCTCTCACACACAGAAATAGAGAGAGAGAACGAGAGAGAGATAAACACAATGTAAAGAATTAATAAATCGGGCTGGAGAGATGGCTCAGAGGTTAAGAGCATTGCCTGCTCTTCCAAAGGTCCTGAGTTCAATTCCCAGCAACCACATGGTGGCTCCCAACCATCTGTAGTGAGATCTGGTGCCCCCTACTGTGAATATTGTATACATAATAAATAAATAAATATTAAAAAAAATTAATAAATCATTAATAACAGGATCAAGGTAATGTGACAGAAGATATAAGCCAGCTTATTGGAGGATAACTATCACTGAATTTGTACCCCTAGTCACTAGCAACAAGGAGTTGCTTAATCAGATTTCTGTTCTGAAACCCCTGCTTCTATTTGACTGAAAGGAAGTACCTACAGAAGACTGGGATGTGATAAAAAGAATAAAATTTGAGTTTTTTTTACCTCCTGGGTCAGTCTTTTGCTGGTTGATTTTTGTCAGCTCAACAAAAAGCTAGACATAATTGGAAAAACAGACTCTTAAATGAGAAAATACCTCTGTAAGACTGGTCTAAAGGCAAATTTTTAAGGCATTTTCTTGATAAATGATTGATGTGGAAGGGTTCATATCACTGCCGGTGGTAGCATGCCTTGGCAGGAAGTCCTAGACTCCCACATTTAACCATGATGTTATCTGCAATTGATGCTTGCAATGGAAAAGTTAATTTTCTCCAATGGAATCTCGCTGTAGAATCCTTATAACAGTCATTATATATATATATATATATATATATATATATATATATATATATAAAATTTTACTAAAACACATTAATAGTTTGAGGAAAGGAGAAGAAAAACCTACAAAATCAAATCAACTTTAAAAATATATTTTCTTAAAGCTATGCTCCATGTCGAAGAGTAGTGGCCACCACAAAGAGAACTGTGTTATTTTTATATTTTTGTATTGTATTTTTTTTTCTTTACTGATTTTCTGCTTGTTTATTTTGTTATGGTTTCTGATTTTGTGTTTTTATAAGCTTTGCTTATTTGAGTGTATTTCTTGTGTTTTTAAATTTTGAGGGTTTTTTTGACTGTTAATTTGCTTTTTAAAGAGGGAGAAAGGAGGGGAGGTGGGAAGGATTTAAAAGAGGTTGGGGAAGGGGAAATAGCAGTCAGGATATTCATATGATAGAAATCTTTCTAATTAAATGAAAAATAAGGTAGACTGAGCAAGTCAGTGAGAAATAATTAGAAATTTAATACAAGACAAATGCAGAAGCAAAGTAAAACACATACACAGTAATGTTGAGAAAACTTCATTTTGGCTTCTGTCCTGTGTTTGAAAGATATAATGTTTTGAGTTCTTCCTTGGGCATATTAATCACCTTAAAGATGGTTACCCAGGAATGTGCACTGGGGTGTAATGAACTGATTCTATGGAGACATGAACCTCTGATTATCTTTCTAATTACTAAGGCAATGGGCAAAGTATAAGGTAATTGAATGTAACATAAATTATTCTTGTCTAGGATGATCTCTTTTCTTTCTTTTTTTGGGTAAAGGACAAAAAGTTAACTTTATTGACTGCTGATCTTACCATGAAGCACCTATAAGAAATAATTACAAAATGATGCAATTTTTTAAACATACTTTCAGCATCAGTCTAGGATGATTTTTAGTCTAAAGAAATGACAATTGGCTTTTATGCTTTACTAGCCTATGGTGTAGAAGGTCCTTCTTTCTTTTTTTTTTTTTTTTTTTTTTTTTTTTTTGGTTTTTCGAGACAGGGTTTCTCTGCAGCTTTAGAGCCTGTCCTGGAGCTAGCTCTTGTAGACCAGGCTGGTCTCGAACTCACAGAGATTCGCCTGTCTCTGCCTCCCAAGTGCTGGGATTAAAGGCGTGCGCCACCACCGCCTGGCACGAGGTCCTTCTTTCTATGTGTTGCTGGTATTGGTTAATGAATAAAGAAACTGCCTTGGCCTGATAGGCCAGAACTTAGGTAGGTAGAGAAGACAGAACTGAATTCTGGGAGGAAGAAAGCAGAGTCAGACAGAGACGTCATGGAGTTGCCAGAGACAGACATGCTGAATCTTATCCAGTAAGCCACTGCCATGTGGTGACACACAGATTAATAGAAATGGGTTAAATCAAGATGTGAGAGTTAGCCAATAAGAGGCTAGAGCTAATGGGCCAAGCAGTGTTTTAATTAATACAATATCTGTGTGGTTATTTGGGGGCTAAGCTAGCTGGGCAGCTGGGACAAAAAGCAGACCCTCTCTATGCAACAAGCCTTTGTGATTTTGAACATTACATTCGCTAACAATGCACACACACTCACACACATACTCACACATACACACACACAGGCATGCACACACACATAGATGGTCCTATCAGTAAACTGTTTGAACCTTACATTGACTAGCAGTAACACACATGTGCATGCACGCATCCATAGATGGTTCTATCAGTAAACTGCTTGCTGAGCAATCACAGGAACCCAAGTTCAATGCCTAACATCCATGTAAGAGTCAGAGGCAATAGCACAATCTGTAACCCCAGGAGGTGGCAGATGGATAATGGGAGCTTATTGGCCAAGCAGTCTGTGGGCTCCATTTTAGTGAGAATCTATCTTAAAAATAAGATGGGGAGCAATTGAAAATGACACCCAGTCTCAACTTTTAGCCTCCATATTAATGATAACACACATGCACAGACATACCTGCAAGTACACATGCACACACCAAATCAACAGGTACCTGCACCATGTACAAAGATAAACACAACACACACACACACTCTCTCTCTCTCTCTCTCTCTCTCTCTCTCTCTCTCTCCCTCTCTCTCTTTCTCCTTTTCATAATGAACATTAGTGTGAATGCTGATATTAGTAATATTGGAATTTTGGAGAGGATGAAGTTTGCAGTTCTATTTAGTTTGTGTTGTTTTGGTAAGTAGGAAAGATAAACAGACATTTCAGAACATTTGCTCATATGTATGAGTGTAAAATTGATCCTATATTGTAAAGGATTTATTTTGTATTTACATTTATGTTTACTTGAGTCTCATTTATACATTTTGTGGTTTTGAGAATAATTTTTCTCACATCATTGATCACATAGAAAAACATAAACAAGAGATGATTAATAGGTTTTTGATAACTTGAAGTACAGATCTTCTCTGATTTGATAAGTAAACTAACCATGTGTGAATGAAAAAAAATTGTCCTGAAATGGAATTTATAACTTGACACAATCATTGTGCAATTTCCAAAGTACTTCTGGCTTATTATTTTATTTACAACCTCAATGTTTCGGTGGCACAAAGGGTTAGCATATCATATTCTGTTTTTAAAAGTGCACAGGATTATGTTTATTGATTCCACACTCTGGCAGGGGAGCTGTTGCAGATCTATGAGCAGATCCTAAGATCAGAGGGGCTTTGCCTCTGTCTAATAGGCACTGACATTATGGATGAGCTAGCCCTCTACACCCTTTCCAGTTTCTCTCAGTGAATGCGGCAACTTGCCTAGGTTAGCGACCGGATTCCGGATTCCTTTCCACTAAATAATTCAAGACTTGCTGATGGCAAAGAAGTGAACAACAGGACTTTTCTTCCGGGAGAAAACTGACAGAGACTTTGATTATTTTATAAATTAAGAAAATTTCAGAACAGCAGCCTAGATTTAATGTGTGTTCTTTCTATACACGGGGTTACATTGGGTCAATTTTTATTTTTAATCTTCTCCAAAGATAAGAACAAAATTCCAAGTTTTAGAGAAAGGAATTATTTTTTTCTTCAATTTTAGAAATCTGGTAGATTGTGATTGTAAGATGAGTTGGCAGGCAAAATTTATTTATTTACTTTTTTTCATTTTTGAGACAGGATTTCACTGTAGCTTTGGAGTCTGTCCTGCAACTAGCTCTTGTAGACCAGGCCAACCTCGAACTCACAGAGATCTGCTTGCCTTTGCCTTCTAAATGCTGGGATTAAAGGTGTATACCACCACCACCCAGCTTTAATTTGAAAACTGTTTTAAACTTTTACTTAACATATTAATATATTTAATATAAATAATATTTTCATATATATAGTACCCCCTTCTTACAATTTAAAAAATAGGAAATTCAGCTTTCAATAAGATAATAATCTCATTTGAAATCAAGATTTTTTTAAATAAAATTTTTAATTGTTTTCATCTCAAGCAGTATTTCATAATTTCTCACTGGTATTATTAGAATAAAAATATTACTATTAATTGCTATGGGATAATGCTCTTGTACACTGTAAAGATTTGTCACTCAGATTGGCTTAATAGAATGCTGATTGGCCAGTAGCCAGTCAGGAAGTAAAAGGGGGGGTGACAAGAGTAGGAGAATTCTGGAAGAAGGAAAAGTAGTGATGCACTCATCTCCCAGATGTAGAGGAAGGAAGATGAGAATGTCTTACTGAGAAAAGGTATCAAGCCATGTGGCTAAACATAGATAGGACATGTGGGTTAATTTAAATTGTAAGAGCTAGTTAATAATAAGCCTGAGATAATAGGCCAAACAGTTTATAATTAAAATAAGCCTCTGCGTCTTTCTTTGGGACTGAGCAATTGCAGGACTGGGTGGTACAGAAACTTTCATCTACAAAATTTATATAAGGTACATTTACACAATGGCATAATACTCAGCGGTAGAAAAATAATGACATCATGAACTTTGCAGACAAGTGAATGGAACTACAAAAAAATCACTCCAAGTGAGGTAACCCAAACCCAGAAAGACAAACATGGCATGTACTCACTTATAAGTGATTATTAGATGTAAAGCAAAGGATAACCAGGCTACAATCCACAGTTCCAAAGAAGCTTGGTAACAAAGAGGACCCTGAGAAGGATGCATAGATTCCCCTTATCAGGTGATATATATATATATATAATATATATATATACTATATATATTATATATAGTATATATATATAATCAGGTGATATATATATATCAGGTGATATATATATATATATCAGGTGATATATATATATATATATATCAGGTGATATATATATATATCAGGTGATATATATATATCAGGTGATTGATATATATATATATATATATCAGGTGATATATATATATATCAGGTGATATATATATATATCAGGTGATATATATATATATATCAGGTGATATATATATATATCAGGTGATATATATACATATATATATATATATATATATAGTCTCCTGGGTAAACTGAGGGTGAGGGTGAGTAAAAGGAGGGGATAGGGATCAGATTGGTTGAGTTGGGGGTGGGAAAGAAAGGGAGACTAATGAAAAAGTTATCTTGATAGAGGGGGACATTTTGGGGTTAGGAAGAACCTGGTGACAGGGAAATTCCCGAGAGTCTACAAGGATGACTCCAGCTAAGACTCCTAGCTGTAGTGGATAGGGTGCCTGAACAGGCCTTCTCCTGTAATCAGATTGGTGACTATCCTAATTGTCAACAGAGAGCCTTCATCCGGTAACTAACAGAAACAGAAGAAGAGATCCAAGCCAAATAATGGGTCGAGTTCAGGGAATTCAGTTGAAGAGAGGGAGGAGGGATTTATGAGCAAAGAGGAGTCCAAGATCATGATGGGGAAATCCACAGAGACAGCTGACCTGAGCTTGTGAGAGCTCACAGACTCTGGACTGACAGCTAGGGAACGTGAGTGGGACCTATCTAGACCCTCTGCATGTGGATGAGAACTGTGTAGCATGTCTGTTTGTGGGGCTCCTAACAGTGGCTCAGGACTGTACCTGGAGTATGAGCTGGGTTTTGGGGGCCTATTCCGTATAGTGGGATACCTCGAACAACCTTGATTCAAGGGTAGGAGCTTGGTCTTATCTTAAAGTGATATGGCATGCTTTGTTGACTCCCATGGAAGGCCTGCCCCTTCTGAATGGAGAAAAATTGGATGAGGGTAGAGAGATGGGAAGTGGGGGAGGGAACGGGAAGAGAGGAGGGAGGGAAAATTGTGGCTGATATGTAAAATAAATGAAAAAATAATAAGAAAATTTTTTAAAAGAACTGTACAACCGTTAGCTAGAAAATAATTCCAGCTTGGAGGGTGGAGGTGGTCATAAAGTCCTGCTCCTAACTGAGGAGTTATCAACAATTGCTGCTTGCAGTTGAAGAGTTAGTTTTCTTTAAGGGTGTGGCCCCTGCTGGGTGGAACATGTTCCAGTGGGTGGCCACATACCTAAGAATATACATCCAGTACTGTACTGGGTGGTTTTGATTGTCAACTTGACACAAACTAGACTTATCAGAGGAAGGAGCCTCAGCTGAGGAAGTGCCTCTTTCAGATCCAATTATAAGGCATTTTCTTATTTAGTAATCAACCAGACTGGCTCATGCTATGTGGGTGATGCCATCTGAGGACTGCTGGTTCTGGCTTATATAAAAAAGTGGATTGAGCAAGGCAGGGGAAGCAAACCAGTAAGCAGCTCTTCTTCACCGCCTCTGCATCAGATCCTGCCTGCAGGACCCTGTCCTGTTTGAGTTTCTATCTTTAATCCTTTCAGGCCGAAATGTAAGCCAAAAAAAAAACCACTTTTCTCCCCAACTTTTTTTTATTGTTTGTTTTTGTTTTGGTCATGGTGTTTCATCACAGCAATAGAAACCCTAACTAAAACAAGCACTAAATAGACAGAATGGATTTTAAAAGATAAAAAAAATTAAGACCCAAAGTTAGATGAGTGGGTAAAGAGGAGGGTGGATTTTATCAGTTTTGAGAGACAGAGGTGAATATGATCAAGCCTACAGTGTATGAAGCTCTTAAAGAATTAATAGAAATACACACTCAAAGAAAGAAAATCCCTTATATCCTCTGTCTTACAAGCACAGAGAACATATTACCAGGATGGCCTTAAATGATAAGATGTTTATAGCTTTATATAATTCATAGTTTGATTAAGTGATGAGGTAATATAAGATTTACAAGTCACATGAGATACAAACCAGAGCTATTTAATATAAAGATGCACATATTTACATGCATGCATATTTTTTTCGTTTTATTTTCTTAAATTACAGCAATGGAAAAGTTGTAATCCAAAAGCATAGAGGTATCAAAATTAGATTTCCCATGTCTGGCAATATGCTTTTTAGATGCTTTGTTCCTTGTAATCAATGTCACCATTAGTGTTGTGTGGCATTTATAAAACTGCAAAAATACATGTATGAAAAAAATCCAATTGTAATTTTGCAAATATCAAACAAGTATCTTTCTGCATAGTAATTTTAAAACTATTTAAAATGGGGCTGGAGAGATGACTCGGTGGTTAAGAGCCCTTATTGCTCTTGCGGAGGACCTGGATTTGATTTACAGTACCCACATGGTGGTTCATGGCCATCCATAGCTCCAGTTCTAGGGGTTCCTTCTTCTGACCTCTGAGGAAACAAAGCACACATCTGGTGCATATACGTAAATGTAGGCAAAACACTCACACATAAAATAAAATGAATAAATCTAGTAAAAATTTAAACTAAGTCAAATAATTAGGCAAGAGCAACCAAATGGAGCAAGTTTGTGTGTGTTCACTATTTCCACTTTAAAGGGAAGTTACACAGTTTTATCAAAGACAATTAGTAATTATCTTGAAAATCCCCCCTAGAAGAGCTTTCATTAACTTCTCCACAGAGAATACCTGCTAATTTGCAGACATTATCAACAGTGGACCCAAATTTAAAAATTCATCCTTTTCTGTGAAGATGTGCTGTTTTTTTCCCACACACTGGCTTGGGCTTGGCTTTCCAGTCAATTTACTGTGGATGGAAAACCTATCTTGGTCATGTGATGGTAAGTGTATTTGGCTTAAAAATTTTATTTTCTTTCATTTATTCCTCCCCTAAAAAACTGATGAAGATCTGTGAATGCCAATTCACATTGGAGTTGTGACCATAACGTCTTACTGATTGATTGGAAGTGCAATGATGTGGAGATGATGGGATGGTTCAACTCCAGCTCCAAATTGTCCTAGAATACCTTTAGTACTTAATGGGCATTTACTGTCCTTCTCTGTATGTGACCTTGTCTTAGAACACCTTTGGCGTAGTATCCATCTGAGCCAACCCTGCCAAGTAGAGCTTTGTGCACTGTCTACACTGTGGGGACAGCAAGTTAGCAGAGGTTCTTTTTGAGTACTTAATATTTCACCATTGTGGCAAAAGAACCAATGATTAAGTTGTAATATCTTACCTTTACTGCCCTTCTCTGTATGTGACCTAACGTTTTTATGAACATTGGGGAAATCTTTGGAATGTGTTAACACACCCATAACTTCCAGCTGCCAGAAGGCTAAGAGTACCATCGGCTAACCTGAGGCTGAGATGCCCCTAATTTTCTGTGGCCTAACTACAAGACATTTCCATTAATGTATTTGAAAACTGCATTGATTCCATATTTTCTTTGTTCTGTTACTACAAAATTTCATGGAACTGTTACCATCTTGGAACATGGCGTTTAGGGAAACTAAGTTTCTGTTGGTGGGCCATGACCCCACATATTGGACTCCAGCAAAAAAACTATCTCTTTTGTTGCTTTGAGTTAAGAGATGCTTCTTTCATCAGTAGTTTCAATGTTGAATATATGAAATAGATAATGTGAACATTTAGAGGAACCCAAGGCAAAGGGATAATAAAACCCTGAGTAAGATTTGCTGTAACAACAGACACTGTTATATTCTAAAATATTTTGGTGGAAAAAACACTTGATTCTCAGTTTCTAGTACTCATGAGGTAGAGGAAATCTCAAACTGCATAATCAAAATGACTTTGATATAAATGAACATTTATTCAAACAAACCACTACTGTGCATAGAAGAGACTTTTGCTTGTTTGTTTTTCCTACAGAGTTGTCATGACCCATGTTGAATGATAATTTTAGTAGTATCTTAGACAAACTAATTTCTGAATAGAACTTACATGGTTCTAGGATTTCACCCTAATGAAGCACAGGTTTATAATAGTGCTTTGCATGTTGAGAACACAGGGTTGATTCTGTAACATAATGTATTAAAATTATATATAACACTATATTAAATTAACCACAGATTTTCTACAATTTCTATAACTGAAAGGTTGAATCTGAAATAAACCTATTGCTTGACAAGTATTGCAGAGACTACCTAGGAGGGGAGGGGGCAGAACTCTGACACTGACATACCTCAAGGGTTGCTGTGGGTCTTCAGATCAAGCAGGTCCATGAATCTGACTTCTTTTAACTGCTTCTGCTAAAGATGGGGCTGGAGGAGCTTAGAGATTGTAAACTTCAAGCAACAAATATTTTTAGTTGAGCTCCTTTGTGTTGTCGTTGAGGGAAAGCTGCACCTTTCACGTTTGTTTTGCTGTTGTGTCTTGCTAGAGAGCTACAATTGTGCTGTTTTGGAGCAAACTGCAAATTATTGACCTGTAGCACTGAGAAATTCAAGAGGTTATTTTGGATGCTCTTTTAATAACACAACAGGCAATGATCATGGGCGTATTGGGCAAATGTGTACACAGTTTGTGTGCTTGTCTCTCCATGTGTGTAATCTTGATGAACATCTTAACTGTTTTTGTCTTAGTAAACCCTTTACTGTTTTTCTAAGGAAGGTTATACAATTTACTCATTAATCTCTAAATAGATAAATCACTTAATAATTCTCTTAATAATCTCATACTGTACATTTCAACTCCAATTGCTGATATTTATTATGATACTTGATAGTCACAGAGATAATACTAACAGAGAAGGAATAAGTCGAGGAGAAACATCTGGATAAGAAGATCTACAGCCTTTGCTTTGAAACTTTATTGTTGCTTTATTACAAAAATTATTTCTGTTCTTAATAAAATATATGACTAGCAATAAAAATCATATTCTAATCAACCAGAGAAAACTGCATATTTTTATCTATTTCTTTCCAGAGTTAAATCCTGAAGAAAAAATATGCCGTCATGTTTTTTCATCTTTTTTATAACATTGCTTTGGTATCAAAATATGGTGTTTTAATGAAAGATACAGTATACCTGTAATTTATTACCTCCCAATGTGAAACACTAATTAGATAAGACTCAGCTTTCAACTTATCAAGAAGAAAGCAGAATAAAACTTTTAAAAAGGCCCACAGTATTCCAATTATAAAGAAGAGAGCTCCATCCTTCCCAGTGTGAGCCCCCTTATGAGCTGGACAATGCAACCCATATATACACAAGTACACAAGTATCAAAAATGGACTCAGCAAGTTGTATTTGTGTATGTTTGCAACACGTCTAAGGCTATCAGTTTAAAGTTGGGGTCATGGGAAGGGTTTGAGAAAGAATAACTGAGAGGAGCTGGAGAGAAGAAATGGGGGGCATACAAAAAGTGTTGCGATTCTATTTCAATTAAAACATATGGAAAAGGAATCTGATAAAAATAAAATGCTCCTAATAAAAAAATAAATTATGTTCTTTGTCTAGGCATGTGAAAACCTATCTGCAGAAAAACAAAACAAAACAAAACAAAAAAATCCTTGTCAGTAATGTGGGAAATCATTCAAAGTGGTCATTGCATAATGGAGGGACAGTAAATAACCTTCATTTTAAAACTACTTTACTAATTTTCTCTGAGCAATTACTTCATTTTAATATCCCAGAGGTTTTAGAACTGTTTAACTATGAGGGATTAAGTAAACAAATTTTAAATAATGTATTAAGCTATATGTTATTCTGTATATATAAAAAGTAGATTTAAAAAGAAATACAACTTTTCTCCTACTTCCCCTATAGAAAGGGTGAATCTGAGTTTAACCTATTGCTTGCCAAAGGAAAGGGGATATAGGATGTCGATGGATGTTGAAAGAAAATGTGAGAGAAGAAAATTCTGGGACTTTGGAAACTCAAAGAGCCTCATGGCTTTCACTGGGGTCTTCTGGAGTATCGTTCAGGAGACTTCAATCTCTAAACATGCACGGAACCCTAAAACCCTGTGTTATGTTGATGCTGAAACTCTCCATGTGAAGAGGAACGGATGTTTAATCAGCTGCCAGCTATTGCTATCTTTGAGCCCTATAGTGATGTTTGTTTGTGATATAACCAATAAAGCTTGCCCGAAGATCAGAGTGCCAAGTGAGCCACGCTAGTCAGCCATACATGCCAGACAGTGGTGGCACACACCTTTAATCCCAGCAGCCACACTAGTTAGCCATAGAGCCTGGGTGGTGGTTGTGCATGCCTTTAATACCAGCACTAGAGAGGCTGGATGAGACAGAAGCTCACTCTCTTTTCAGTTTGAAGATTTCATAGAGGTAAGAGCTCTCTAGGGGCTTGGCTGCTTTGCTTTTCTGATCTTCAGCTTGAACCCAATATCTGTCTCTGGGTTTTTATTATTCATGCTACAGTGCCCAGGTACAAGACAAAAATCAAGGAACTTCCAGTTGATTCCAGGTTCTGCTACTTCATGGCTTCACCTTCATGAGGAAGCAAGAGCAATAATAAATTAAAATACTGTGCTTTAGAGTAGTTTACACAGTATTATTGGGAGCACACAGGGTTCAAAGGAACCAGCCCATAATTTTAATTTCATCATCTCCAAATTCATGTATGGGACAAAATGATTCTTAAACCATCATGGAGATAGCATCTTATGAGTCCATAACTTGGAATCAGCCACAAGCAGTTCCTAGAGTTCCTGGTTGTCTATATACTCTAATTCCAGTTGAGTTTTTTATTTAATATCAGAACTAAGAAACAAGGAAGGAAATTATAGAGTCATTTATATTGTTCCGACTGATTCACGTATTTCCTCTGAGAAAATTTTGGTGACGTCAGGTAACAGCCATGTGGCACAGTGATATTTTGCTGGCTGTAGCACCTTCAGTAAAAAGGCCGGGCCAGATGTGGTGGCACAGCTCCCTTCACAGCACTAAGGTGGCTGACACAAGGTAATTTTAAATTCCAGTATAACCTAGGTGGCAGCAAAACCTTATCTAAAAAAAAAAAAATAAAGATCATGTGCATACAGAATCCATGTGTAAAGTTTTACCCTTTGTTCAGCCATGATAAAAGTCCTTGCCCCACAAAAGTGGTTTTCATTAGAAATCATAATGTTGCAAAGATAGCTTTCTGAAGGAGAAAACAGGAAATCCATGATTAAAATCAAATCATAATTTTCAGGAAATAACTTTAAATATCCCCTTCATGCTTAATATGTCACCACTAAAAATCATCTAATCTTTAGCTTCTGAAGAATTTGGAGTTGTGACAGAGCAGGCCTTTAATAAGGAAATAAACATGTATCATAATCACCAACTGTGGCAGGGTAAAAGCCAGCATTTTCCTTTCAAATTACTTATCATTTTTTTTCAGAGGAGACAAGTGTACAGAAGAGGAAGTAACCATGGAGGAAAGAACAGACAGAGACACCGAAGATGGTTGGCTATCAACCACATCTTCGGCAGAGTCTGTGCTCTGTCGAGTATATGCAAGCAACTCTTTCCCTGTTCCAATAGCAAATTTAGGGTCATTGTAAATGCTGAGTCTTTAGGAGATGGGAAAGATGGACAAAAGAAACAAAAAAGAAGACAATATGGATGACAGTTCTAAGAGGACTTTATTTCCTTAGGGGAGTTGGGAGCATGGACACACATGCACACACACAGGCATGCACGCACACACGCATGCTCGCAAGCACAATCCTAAGCTTCTTTCTCCTGTTTGACCTGGTGAATTGACTGTAGCTACTTGCAGAACGTCAGCAAGGGTGGAGTTGGAGTGGAAATTTCTGTCCTATATCAAATGATTCACAATGCATCCACCCCTCATATCAAGGACAGATGAGACCAGACTGGGTGAGTATATAATGAGGCAGTGTCCAACTTTCTCAGCTTGGTGTAATTAAACTTGAGCTTTCTCTGAACATGTCTGGCAGAGCTGGTGTGGTAGATCTACCGGAAGCTTTGTTTGCAATGAAGATCAAGATATTTGAAAATGATACATTAGAATGTTCCTGGAACATCTTTATTTGGATGACTCATTTCTTTTTCTTTATCTTTTTAAAATAAATGTATTTACTTATTTACTTTTTTTTACATTCTGGCCCCAATTTCTCTTCCCTTCCCTCCTCCAAGTTTCTCTCCCCAAACCTCCCCCTGTTCCCACTCCCCTATCCACTCCTCCTCCATTTCTGTTTAGGAAAAGCAGATCTCCCATGAGTATCAACAAAACATGGCATATCACGTTACAATAAGACTAATCACCTCTCCATGTATTAAGAATGGGCAAGGCCACCCAGTATGAGGAGTAGAGTCCCAAAAGCCAGTAAAAGAGTTGGAGAAAACCCCTGTTCCTATTGTAAGGAGTCCCACAGAGGAGCAAGCTACACAACTGTAACATATATGCAGAGTACCTAGGTCAGTCCCATGCAGCTCCCTGGTTGTTGGTTCAAGTCTCTGTGAGGCCATTTGAGTCCAGGTTAGTTGATTTGGTGAATTTACTTGTGGTGTCCTTGACCCCTCTGGCTCCTACAATCCTTCCTCCTCCTCTTCTGCAGGATTTCTTGAATTTAGCCTAATGTTTGGCACTGTGTTTGTTTCTGTTTCCATCAGTTGCTAGGTGAAGCCTCTCTGATGACAATTAGCCTAGGCACCAATCTGGTCAGAGAACAGGCTAAGGTGTTAGCAGGGTTAACTTAACTTTGTAGATTCCTGGGAGATTCCCCTGTACCATATTTTGACTTGATCCTGAAATGCCCCCTTTCCATTAGTGTCTTTCAGTACTCTCCCTCTCTGTCCCACCTCAGCCTGGTACTCAAGGGGTTGCTGAAAGACAGCTGAGCAAATATGAGTCATTGGGTGTCTCATACCCTAACACAGTTTAATTTGAATATGAGTGGCATAAATATTAACCACCTATACCGCGTGTCTATGCACCCTTCTTGTTTTAGTCAGACTTTTGTTTAGAACACTCCAACTTTTCCACATTGCTCACATATCTCTAATACTCCTACTATTCATCTTTCAAGAACTAGATAAGATACATTTTGTCAAGTAAACTTTCACAACTTCACTTGCCTGGACAAATTCCCCACAGCATACTCCACAACATTTGGAACCTGTAGTTCACTAATTATAAGACTGGCTGCCAGCAAGCCCAAAGGATTCTCCTGTTTCTGTTTCTTAACGTTGGGGCTATAGTCCCTTGCCTCAAACACTGCTTTGTTTTTTGTTTTGTTTTATTTTGGTTTTTTTTTATCTAGGTTTTGTGAATCTGAACTCAGGTTCTCAAGTCTGTGTGTTGGCAAGAGTATCACCAGTTAAGCCATCTCTGCAGCACAGGGATTATTATTTAAAATGCTACCTAGGTTATTTTAATATTCTAGCAGTTTCTGCTGGATGTATGTATGCCAGAAGTGATTAATTTTAAGTTATTGAGTTGGTAGTTGCTCTGGTGTCGAATTGGAAGGACCAAGAACTTGCAACTCAGGCAAATTCTGCATGACTAAACCGTATTAAATTCTTCTAGATAATTTTATCATATTTCAAGAAGAAGCTAGACTAAGAAATTTGAGATGAAGCGCACTTATCTGTAAATTAGGTTCATGAATCTCACTTTACCTGTGATATAGATGCCAGAGTTATATTTCAAAAGAAATAATGCATTCAAGATGTTCTGGAGCTTAAAATCATAGAAAGCAAAAGAAATTGAACAGTGATCTTGGTTTATTCTGAAAGTGGGAAAAGTATACTATAAAGGAAAAGTAAAAGAAAAACTTGTCTCATAATCATTTTGTTCAAAATCAAAGTAACACAGTGTATATTGGTAGGCTTGGGGCACTACCAAGAAAACTGAGGAGCTCATGCATATGAAAGGAAGTTCACTGTAACCTCTGCAAGGAAAATGACATTATTTCTCCTTGCTTCACTGATGCAGCAATAAAAGGGTAGATTTGGAGGATGAGGTATAGGATGTCTGAGGGATAAGCCTGATGACAGAACCCAATTTATAGAGTGAATGAATAGAAACTTACCAAACAATCCCATAGTAGCAGTTAGTACATTGGAGGGCAAATGCTCAAGAAAGCCCCTGGTATAAGTGACCTATAAATTGTTGCAAGCCTTTGGGAATAAAATAATAGTGCTTCTAACCTTCCGCCCAGCATTTGCTCTTTTCTCTCTCTTTGTAAGTATATTTTTCCCCAGTAAATTGTATCTACTTCTGATGATAATCATGTGCCTCTGATCATTTTCTTGTTCTGTATCATAAGAACCTTGAAGTCTTTGTGAGCATCCGCCAGACTCAAATATCTGTCAATAACACTACTACTGCTTTAGCAATGTGGATATAATTATATTTTCATGACAATACACAAGTTGCATTGCCTGTTGAAATGCTGACCATTTTTGTTTCTTATATATTTGTCTATGGACCTAGCTTTTAACTTACCAGAAAATTCAAGGAACCATGACATTATCATCTTTTGTATGTCACATTTTTTCTTTTTTCCTCTTTTTAAATTGATTTTACTTTTCTATGCTTCCTCCCTTCCCCTTTCCTCCGCTTCTACCCACTCCCATGGTCCCCATACTCCCAATTTACTCAGGAGATCTTGTCTTTTACTACTTCCCATGTAGATTAGATTCATGCATGTCTCTCTCAGGGTCCTCATTGTTGTCCAGGTTCTCTGAGATTGTGAATTGTAGGCTGGTTCTCTTTGCTTTGTGTCTAAAAGTCGCTTATGAGTGAATACATATGATAGTTGTCTTTCTTGGTCTGGGTTACCTCACTCAATATGATGTTTTTAGATCCATCCATTTGCCTGCAAATTTCAAAATGTTGTTTTTGTTCTGTTGTGTAGTACTCCATTGTATAAATGTACCACATTTTCCTTATCCATTCTTTGGTCGAGGGGCATTTAGGTTATTTCCAGGCTCTGGCTATGACAAACAATGCTGCTATGAATATAGTTGAGCACATGTCCTTGTGGTACAACTGAGCATCCTTTGGGTATATATCCAAAAGTGGTATTGCTGGATCTTGAGGAAGGTTGTTTCCTAATTCTCTGAGAAATTGCCATACTGATATCCAAAGGGGTTATACGAGTTTGCACTCCCACCAGCAATAGAGGAGTGTTCCCTTTACCCCACAACCTCTCCAACATAAGTTGTCATCAGTGTTTTTGATCTTGGCCATTCTTACAGTTATAAGATGGAATCTCAGAGTTACTTTGATTTGCATTTCTCTGATGGCTAAGTATTGAACATTTCCTTAAGTGTCTTTCAGCCATTTTAGATTCCTCTACTGAGAGTTCTCTGTTTAGGTTTGTACTACAATTTTATTAGATTATTTGTTCTTTTGATGACCAATTTATTGAGTTCTTTGTATATTTTGGAGATCAGACCTCTGTCTGATGTGGGGTTGGTGAAGATCTTTTCCCATTCTGTAGGCTGCCGTTTTGTCTTGTAGTCCATGTCCTTTGCTTTATAAAAGCTTTTCAGTTTCAGGAGGTCCTGAAACAGTGTCTGTGCTGCTGGGGTTATATTTAGGAAGTGGTCTCCTTTGCCAATGTGTTGAAGTATACTTCCCACTTTCTCTTCTATGAGGTTCAGTGTGGCTGGCTTTATATTGAAGTCTTTGATCCATTTAGACTTGAGTTTTGTGCACGGTGATAGATATAGATCTATTTTATTTTTCAATACACCCTGTACTGGGTCCTTTTATGTGTCAAGTTGACACAATCAGGACTCATCAGAGGAATGAACTTAGCTGAGGAAATGCCTCTTTAGGATTCATCTATAAGGCATTTTTCATTTAGTGATCAGTGAGGGTGGACCATCCCATGATAATTGGTGCTACTCTTGGGCTGCTGGCCCTGGGTCCCAGAAGAAAGTAGGTTGAACAAGCCATGGCAGGCAAGCCAATAAGAAGATCTATTCTATCACCTGTCTTCATCCCTCTAGGATCCTGCCCTGTTTGAATTCTTCTTGTCCTGACCTATTTCATTGATGAATGGCAATACGGAAGTGCAAGTCAAATAATCCCTTTCCTCCCCAACTTGCCTTTTGGTCATGGTGTTTCATTGCAGTGATAGAACTATAACTAAGACAAACCCTAGCAAATCTCTCTAAACTTTTCTTTTAAATGATTGTTGTACTATCCATAATCCAATAATTGAATAAAACCATGCTAGGAATTGCAACAGAACCTTCGCAATAGTAATGCAGGAACCAAATATATTCTTTGGGCTAAAGAGTGCATTCCTTTGAAGTTCAATGCTTTTGTAAATCAACATTTGACTAGACCCTTGCTTATTTGAGTAAGTCACTTGGATTAAGGAGTGTACTGAGCATGTGGTGTTACTGTGCAGCTCGTATTTAATACAGGAAATGCTACCAGGTGTTTCATGAAGAGATAATAGAAAAGTACCATTCTCTCAAATTAGTTCTGCACTGAATTTAATATTGCTTTCCTGTCTCTACTTTGTCTCTGTGTCTCTGTCTCTTTCTGTCTGTCTCACTCTCCCCTTTCTCTTCCCCTTTCGATTTCTTGTATATTTTAAAATATACCTGCTTCTGCTTTACTCCCTCCCTATGTAAAGCATCATGTATGTATTACTCTCTCCCATGGCTCCCCAGGCAGTAAAGCAAAGTGGACTACAGTTGTCATCTTCCATTTGGTTATGAGGGAAATCTGACATGTCAGATGTGAATGGTCCACCCTGCTGATAAGTCCATGTATTTCTCCCTGTTTTCAGCTCACTAGACTTTAACCTATTTTACAATGAAAAGAATGCCCTTATTTTTCCATAAGACACTCACTGAAAGGAGATGAAGAGGAAAATGAAATCGCCTTGAGCTGCTTTTATCCCTGTTCTTGGTAAGGCTTAGTCAAGGTGAAAGCACACATCAGGGCAGGGGACACTCCCATATCCCAAATGCGCTGTGACTGCGTACTGACCTTGGCCTCAGCAGCCTCAGCGAATACACTGAGAGAGAAGGGAAGTGTTTCTAATGCTGTCGGCATGCGCTTGGGTGTTGGGGAGCTCATCATGAAGGGATTATTAAATTCATTCGCTTTGTGCCTGGTTTGTTCAGAGATAAATCCAGCACTGTCATAAACATCATTCTGTTCTGACACTGTGTCTTCTTAGAGCTATGGCATTTGAGAATTGTAGAATTGTGACAGACTTGGAGACAATCTCTTTCTACTCATCATTTTCTCCCAGAAAAATCAAAACTAAAAAAATAATGAGGCTATCTGGTATGGGTGATTCAACTACATTTCTACATTTGTAACTTCAGAGTGGACACCACGGTGAGTTGACTGACAGCTCCCACTGGCACCTATAGGCAACTTTGGCAAGACATGTTTTCTTCAGAAACTTATGTTTTTGTTTTAAAATACTGTGATTGGAATGTAGACTTACTGATTGCATTAATAAATTAAATGGTATCTCTGATAGACTGCCTCATATGGAAGTAACTGGTTGTTCCAATTGTTTTAATTTTTATGGTGACAAGCCTGTATAGTTCCAAACCTCCTGGGTGAGAAAAAATATAAGATTAACAGCTAATGAGAGAAAAATGTTACTCCAGTCCACTGGTATCTGAGTAGAACAATGCTTCACTAAAGCGTACAAAGGGCAGTGATCCCTAAGGGAGTTTGCAATCAGTCCAATGTTAAATGAAAATGTAAATAAATAAAAATTAAATGATTGAAAAATACTTAAAATTTTCCAGTTTGAAAAATATCATTTTTGCTCTTAGGTGACTCCTTTTCATCTTTCTGTTATCAAAACGAACCACTATATTATGTGGTATCTACTGGAAGTTCTTTTTTCTCTTCTTGTGCATACTTGAACAGTAATTGACATTTTCAAATTCACTGAAGCCAAAAACTTAGTGTTTTTCCCTCCCTCCCTCCCTCCTTCCCTCCCTCCCTCCTTCCTTTTTCCATTTCTCTCCTATCTTGTCCTCTATGCCCTCTTTCTTACTTCTCATCTCTTCTCTTCTTCTTCTCTTCCTTATCTCCTCTTAATAGGTTCTCACACTGTAGACTAAGGGCACTTGAAACTTAGAGTAGCTCTCCTGTTTCAGCTTTCTGGGATTACAGACATCACACAACCATGTCTGGCAGTTCCATACTTTTTGACCTCCGCACACCTGGAAATCTTTAGGAAGGCTCTATCATCAGGATACTGAGGTTGACGCTGAGGGAAATTTCACTATAAAGTAGTAAGCCACGTTTGCTGTCAATTTTCAGTGAGAGGCTGCATCTAAACTGTCCAGAGGACATCAGAACACAATGATCCTCTTCTGCCACCCTTTCTGAATACTATTCTCCAAACTTTGAGTTCTGTTCTAGATGGTGAACAGTATTCAGAGATTTCCAGAATTAAAGCAAGGAGTACAGACCTTTACAACCTACCTAGTTTAACAATCATGCAAGAAAACTGCCAGTTCGGAGGCATATCTGGGGCTGCACTCATTCAAGCAGTAACAACATCTCAAAAGGGGCTCAACTACTTGCCTTTGAGAAAACAAAAGATTTACTCCCAAGAAGAAAATGTGTGGTACTCCTAGGACCCTCAGTTCACAGGAGGCTGGAGATCAGCTGAAGAAGGAAACCAGAAACTGGCCTTGAGGGCAATGGTTTTAGGAAGCTGTGGAGAGGCTGTGGTAGAAGGACCACACACTGGAAGCTTGCCTGTATGAAATACCAGCCTGGGAAACTTAGAGATTCTGAGAAGAAAATTAGGGAGGTCAGGAGTTGAGAGTCTACCTACCAAGTACAAAGCAAAGCTTTTGGTTCATTTACTGTATTTTTTGAAAGACAGGTAGAGGAATAGAAAGAAACCATGAAGCATATATGGGATCCCCCTTTTCCTCATGTTGGCCACCAATCCACAGGGACAAAGCAGCAGAAAACGCAGCAGACAGCTTTGTGCACCCTATGAGCCTGTTGGGAATAACCTTCTTGGAAACAGTTTCAGTGGGGCATCTCATGTCCACAGAGTATAGGGGATATATAGGATTGGGAATAGTAGCTGTGGAATTGCCTAATTGCATTAAGGGGCATGCTCCTATCATATAGCTGGATTACTAGTTGCATGGTCCTATCAACGTTACTAGAGCATGTTACCCAATTACCATATAGGCATCAGGGAAAGAGCATTTGCAGAGAACTTTGTCAAGGGTCACAGTAGAGATAAGTATGGCAATCTGGCCTAGAGACATTCTCCACATAAGGTCAGATAGAGAGCAGGAAGCCCCCATCTGGGGGAAGGGAATCCTCCATGTTGTCGCATTTGGAGAGAGCTGCCAGGTTACGATAGACTCTAACTTCTTACCAGCAGGGCCTTCCAACAAGCACACATGTTCTTATACTATGATACTGAGGATGTATTAAAAGTATTGATACACGGAAAGGCTCTTATTGCACACATAATGTTTGAGAACACATGTTTGAGAACACGTTTCTTTCTTCCTTTTTGTTTTCTCTTAGGCCCATAGTAGACTTCTCACAAGCCTATGAGAACAAAGTGAGAAAATAGACTTTATAGGTTTGTAAATGTCACAAAAGTGAAGTGAGGCATGCACTGGCAAAGAGGAAGGTTCTGGACTGAGCTGGTTTCCAAAGATGTCTGTGGAAGCTGAACTGATTGAATGAGACGAACTTGAGGAAAAGTTACACTTGGTTCTACTCTGAATGGAAAATGCACAGCTCTCCCACCAGCCTCCACTATCTCTGCCTTAATATTTTAAAAATGATGACGCCGATAGTTTCCTGTCAGGGTTTAGCTGAGGCTTCCAGGAGACTTTGCTCTCCCCCCTCCCCGTTGCAGTGGTTTTCCCCATTAGGATCTCATGACGGCTCTAGCATGGAACACAGTAAAGTCAGAGCCGCTCTCTGGGTTCTTTGTCTCGGTAGAGATGCTGTCTACCTTGGCTCTTTCTAATATGTTGCTTACCCTAATTTATTTACTAATTTATTCTTTCAAAGTTATTTTGCCCGTGTTTAAAATGTAAATGGGATGAATTTCAGGGCTACTCACCTCCAACCAATTGATAATCCAATTACTTGCAGCCAAGTGAGAGACCTTGGCTGCCTGTTGCTGTTAGAATCTTGGCAAATGCTATTTTGAGGCCCAGTATTACACAGGAGCTGACAAGCTGGAACTCCAAAGGCAATATTAATGTTAATATTCTGTCACCTAGAAGATCCAATTTGCATATATCTAAGCAAACACAGGGTCTGTTCTAAGATTTTATTTTATTTCATTAACATCTAAAGACTAAGTTAGCTCATTAAACACACTGAGCAGTTTTTATTCTGTTCCAAAGTATTTTTACTGGGCACTTAATGCAGCTGTCTTTTGAGAAATACATGAAAATATGCTTTGCAGTGTTCTAAAGAAACTTGTAAGTATTACATATCCAGGCTCTGAAATCAATCTAAATTTTTAACTACAATTTCACTCTTCTGTACTAGTTGGGGAGTTGCGTGAATTCATTTAGTTTCTTTAAACCTGAGCTGCCTCTGTGTAAGTGGAAATATTAATGGCAACTTGGGGAATTATCAAGAGGGCTGAAAGACTTATTCAATGTCAGTGCGTGCACATAGTAACCTCTCAACAAATATTAACTCTGTATGTTTACATTTGCACAAAAGCTGTATGTGTCCTCAATACAATTATTTTTGATGTACTCTGTATGTGGCAGATGTGTTTGTACATGCAAGTTCATGCATTTATAGATGTGTAATGCATGCCTTGAGGACATAGAAAAGATAATACAATAACATTTACTTACAAAAAATTGTGTGGATTCAAAGGGGGATAGATAGTGGGATATAAGTACATAGAAAGAAGTTTCTGTTCAGTTAGAAGTCTTACTAAAACTTATTAATAAAATCTAGGAAAAATTCATGAAACAGATGCTAGGAACACATTTGGTGTAGAATAATGATAAGAAATGAATTTGGATTTCTTATAATTAAAAATAAATGGTCCTTATTATTCACGATGTTAATAGAGGTATGGGAACAAAACTCTGTCAAGAAGTACTTGCCTTGTATGTAAAATGTTCAAATTCTGTCTCCAGTGCTGCAAAACACATAGACACAACTTGAACGATAACACCGTTTTCAAAGATGGCCACCTTGCTACGGTATATATTCATCTTATGCATTACTTAGTGACAAAATGAATAAAATTCTGTCAGGTGTGGCAAAATAGATGAACAAAGATATCATGCTAAATGAAATAAGCCAGGAAGAGGCAGATAAATACATGTTTTTAATTATACATGTCAGTTTAAAAAAAAAACAAAAATCTCTTAGACCTAGAGAGTTGAATACTATTTTCCAATGGCTATGAAGGATAGGAAATATGGGTATAGGTAGGGGTAGTTATTGAATATAAAATTACAGTAATATAGATTATTAACTATTGTTTTGTACAATCGTAGGGTAGAAATTTCTGTAGACAGAAAAAATTTGTTGGATATTTCAAAATATCTAGAAGAAAGAACCTTTACTATATCCAACCCAAATGAATAAAACCTGTTTAAAATGACAGATATGCTATTTATACTGATTTGATTGTGGCCTGGTACATACATGTGCTGAAATACCATGCTGCATTTCATCAACATGGATATTTACCATGTGTCAATAAATGATTTAAAAATGAATGTTTCTCAACAATATGAGCTAACATTTTTTTTTAAAAAAATAACTTATCTTTAAGCAGTAGAACATTTTCTATCCCAGAAATTAATGTACAAAAATAAAAGAACAATGAAACACTGTGTTTCCTTTTTGCTTTT
The DNA here is from genome assembly GCF_903992535.2 of Arvicola amphibius. Classification (NCBI taxonomy): domain Eukaryota; kingdom Metazoa; phylum Chordata; class Mammalia; order Rodentia; family Cricetidae; genus Arvicola; species Arvicola amphibius. The sequence continues at coordinate 172,431,141 of NC_052048.2, forward strand.
TAAAGAACAAATGGAATTACTAGAACTTACAGAGTTAGTAATATACAAATACATCTATTTTATCTATTTTGCATTTCATTAAGGACATCAAAGACACTCCTGTATGACTTTTTAAGTTGCCTTTTGCTTTTGAGATATTAGAAATGTTTTAAAAATGAGTCTTACTTTCAGAGTGGTTTTGAAAAATATGATGATAGATTAAAGGTGTTTCTTTGGAGAATGTCTGGATTCAAGTTAAGATGGTCATCCAAGCCCTCACGAGAGATGAAAATGAGATCTCGGTGGATGACTAGAGGGATGGTGGATCCCTCTAAAGTGAGCGTCTTCATAAAGAGAGCTTATGTCCTTGAGGAGTCAAGGAAATGGTAACCTGATCTGCAAACCCAGAACTGGTTCTTCTCCTGATGTCAAATTCCCTATTTCCTTGGTGTCAGGCTTCTCAACCTGCAGAACCATAAAAGGAGATTTTATAGCTGTATAAACTTGCATTGTTTATAATCTTTCCAGTATACGGTATCCTGTAATAGCACCACTGATTAAGAAACTATATAAATTTTTTTCCTAATACTTCTTCAAGTCACTTAAGGTCACTTTTCCTAAGTAGATTTCTCTTTGTTGTGAGTCCCCACAGAGCATATGCATAGATATGTACATTTATTTAATTCCAACTAAACTTTTGCATTTTGATTGTCATAGCACTGTGTGTTCCTAAGCCCTAAAAACAGTACAAGGGATAGAAAGAATTCAATAAATTCCACTGTAGTCTTTTTAACCGGAGTATTTTAATATCAACCAGAGACAGCTGGCAGTTCCATCTGTTAAAGAATTTCCTCGTACCAGTTGTGAGTCAGTCCCTCTCACTGGCAGTCTTTGGAGAGACCTGCTCTCTGTCATTTCAAGAAACTGAACATAAATGAAATTATAGCGTGAGAGTGGTTTTGAAAATTGAGAGGCCCATTAAATGTGTTTCTTCTGAGAATATCTTAACTCCAGCTTGTATGTGGTTCATTCACATCCTCTTCTCAAGAAACAAGAGAGTATGAAACTTGACTTTGAGTTCTTGAATTGGTTTTATGAGAAATACTTCAGCTGCAAGAGTCTACCCCTTTCTTAGTATTCCTAAGAGATTTAAAAGTAAGAAATGCATGAACACTCAAATCAAGTGTCTGCTTCAAACCCCTGGTGTCATGTTTAAAATATATTCTCTCATAGAGGTTGTCTCTTGGTGGGAATCAGAAAACAAGAACCAACCACTGGGTTTGATGTGATGGGGTCTGCTTTACATGAGCAGCTGCTCCCGTATTTCTCTCTTTCTCTTAGGGAATAGCTGTAGCTTAGCTGTCATTCATTCACACTCCTAAACATGAATCTACAGATGACATATTTCTTTTGTTCTTAACTCTATTGCTCACTCTCTTCTGGACTTTTGTATCCATTAATCTTTATTATTCTAATTCATTTATCTAATTATTACTTTTGTCATCTGAAGAATCAATTGCATTTAAATACTCTGGGACTTCTTTACTCTTCTGTGTGCTTTGCTTCAGTATTTACTGACTCCTACTTAAGTAATAGATCACATTCCTTTGTCTGACTTTTAAGGTTATCTATTACTTCCAAGTCTGCTTTCTCTCAGCCCCAGGCTATCATGCTTACACAGGCTGGCTATCCAAGTCCTGCCAGCTGCTCATTCACCATGTATGCCACTCTTTGCTCCTTTTTACTTCTCTGATTCATACTGGTGACATCCTGGAAATATCTTTGTTTTTTTTTTTTTTGTTACATAAGTATTATAAATCACTGTTAGTTCAGTTCAGATAGTGGGCAGTTCACCCATAAAACAGCCCCCTCAGCTACAAACTTATGCCCTGGTTCCTTTCTTTGTGAACTAACTCACATTTAATTGTCTTTATATCTTGCATGAGTATTATTGAATTCCACTTTTTATTATCTAATACAAAGCTGCACAGACCATTTTTATTTTGAGATATCATTTAAGTTTTTGATGACCATAGTCTCATTCTGCTATAAACTGTCTAAAAGACATTTTTTTAAAAAAAAAAATTCTAAGACTAGCTCAATATTTTGAGGAGAGGTATCTTTCAGTGTGGGCCTATAAGTCATTGCATTCCCTAAAGGTTGTGCGTGAGAAATTCAGAAGAGAAGGTTTTAAAGCATATATAATGAAATCATTGATTAACACTGGCCCACTTTTCTGAGTACATCAGTGCTGAAGAGACAAGCCAGACCGTAAATAGAGAAAGCCCTGAAGGCAGCAGCTGTGGAAGCTAAACAGAAAGCAGTGTACAACAGCAAGAAAGGACTGTGGGAGCATATGATGAACACTTGAATCATATTTTTATTACAGTAGACTGATTCATGCTCACTAAGTTCTCACATGGAATAAACTTACCATAAGGATACTTTGGGGTTCAGAAAATAAAACATTAAAATGAAATGTAAATATACATAAGAGATATATACAATCTGTATGTATAATTATATGTTAACATGTACTACATAAATAGTATATAGGGGTCAATTAATGTAATAGCTAATATTTCTTAGAACAGGCACTGTTTTAAATAATTAGCATAGTTAAAGCACAGCAATTCTAAGAAACAAATACCTTTTTTTCTCCTATTTAAGAGACTTAGAAAATCTTACCCACCCAAGGTTACTCAATAACTAGTGAAATATATTCTTGACAGGAGTCCAATTATAACTAAATTCAAGTTTTCATAAGATACTGCTTCCAAGAATAACATAAAACTCTATTAATTCATTCTCAAAATATAAGGAAGTATCTAGAGAGAAACCAGAATTACCAAATGATTGGAGGAATGGTTTTGACAGATGAAGCCAGGCATAGAAGAGATGCTACAGGGTTGCTAATCTGGGGTTTCATCTTGGAGGACAAAGTATAAAGGAGGGAATCCATTGTATACAGCAATATGACAACTGAGTTTCCTAGTATTAGTGGAGTAAGAGGAAGCGTGAAAGAAAACACTAAGAGTTAAACTTACAGAAGATATTATGCCACAGCATCTATTAATCAAAGGGTAGATTTTATTTAGTAGATGAGCCACTGAAGGATGCCAAGCATGAGAATGTAATCAGATTCACGTTTCAGGAGTGGATAGAGGATGGTTATTGTAGGTCTATAAAAGAAGGATGTGAAATTATTTAGGATATGAGATGGTGGCATTCTGAACTAAAGGAATACAAAGTCCTTAAGGAGAAGCACCATGCCTGAGAAATATTTTATGAGGGGTATTAATTGAGTCTAGAAATTACCTTGGTATGGTAAGAAAAGGAGTTGATAGTACTGAAGGTTTTGCAAATTAATGGCACAGTGACATCTAAGCGTCCTAGCCCCAGTCTTGAACCTTTCTGCATTTGATCTTGCCTCTCTCCACAGGTGGAGTGTCTGCAAAGCTGAAAAATGCACTAAATTTTAATTTGCCTTCTGAACCACATTTTGAGTACCTGTGGTCACAGAATTTTTTCCTGGTCCAAACTATTTCACAATGTCCACAATCATCTAAGTATTGACTTTATGCTCCGTATCTGGTAGATAATTGGATTGGGTCTATTTTTTGGCCTGATAGATGGAATATATTTAGTTCTTCAAGGATAGGTGAAAAGATTGAACACCTGGGTGATAGGATCCAAAATATATTAAGGCTGGACTTTGAGGTTACTAGCTTGGGTAATTGGGGGAGATCATTAAACAACATTGTAAATATAGGAGAAGCAAGTTTTATGAAAAAAAATTAATTTTGAGAGATCATGGCATCCAGTGGCAACCTATAGGTGTTAGAGAAGAAAAAGTGTACTTGGAAATGTATTGGAGCATGAGGCAGACAAAATCCTCAGAGACCACAAAGGTATTGCTCACAGAATTAATTAAGCAGGGCTCATAGGGGCTCACAGAGATTGAAGTGACAATCAGGGTCTAAGCTAGGTCTCTGCATATGTGTTACAATTGTGTAGCTTGGAATTTCTGTGGGACTCCTAACAGTGGGAGTAGGGAATGTCTCTGCCTTCTCTTGGGACCCTTTTCCTCCTATGTGATTGCCTCATTTAGCCTTGATATGAGGGTGTCTAGCCTTATTGTAACTTGGTATGCCATGTTCAGTTGATATCCTTGAGAGGCCTGATCTTTTCTGAAGGGAACCAGAGGAGAGGTGGATCTAGGGGAAGGGGGAGGTGGCAGGGACTGACTAGGAGGAGTGGAGGAAGGGGAAACTGCAGTTAGAATGTGATCTATGAGAGAAGAACAAATAAGTAAATAAATCATGGAGCTATCTTTGTTATTGTGAAAACCTCTTTGTACATCACTTTACTTTATTCTAATTAAAATATACAAAAATTAGAAAAGAGAAAAAAGGTGGAGCAAATTCCCCAGCCTGAATCTCAAGAAGAGATAAGCACTTATGTTTCTTGGATGATCAAAAATCAAAGAAAAATCTTTGATAAATAGGAAAATAAAACCAGAAGCGCCTTGAGTAATGGTTTCAAAAGGCCATTTGTCTTTATATCCTTCCTAGAAAACAAAATAGCAAGCAGTGGAGTGTTCAATGAAGTTTATTTATTTTGTGTGTTCTTGTGGGTGTGTGTCTTTTAAGTAGTTATTTTTATAAATATTTATTGACTTGTTTTACATTTCAATTATAATTATATTTACAAGACTTCTCTTTTTCCCTTTCCTTCTTTACCTTATTCCCCCCTTCCAATATCAGTCATGGCTCCTATTTTCAAATTGATAGCCTGTTTTTCTTTGATTAACATATATGTGCATTTATATGTGTATACATACATACTAGTATATATGTATATGCATACACAAATATATAAATACAACTTGTTGAATCCAATTTTGTTGTTGTGCTTGATAAATAGCTCATAAATAAATGTATAACTTATTAATAAAAATAAAATGGTCTCTTAATTTTGTTCCAAACACTGCCTGAGGAAGATTATAAAATCTTGCTAATACTATTCTACTTTTATGAATTATTTGTACTTGCCAGAGAGCTTCCATATACTAGTTGCTAGTTGAATGAAAAGAAGAATATTTCAGGTTAATAATACCTGCTGTGCCCTGATTCCCAAGTCACCCCAGACCCAACTAGGAGATTGAGTCCTGTATGTAAAAGCAAAGAGCCTTTATTCTTACACAAGTTTGCACGCTGTGGACTCTCCATGTGTCCAATGTATTGAAGTGACCAGAGAGCCCTGAGCTCAATTGAGGTTGGGTTTTTAGAGTAGCAAAGATAGGGGTGAGGGATTTCCTAGGTTCAGGACCCCTGTTGGCTGACATTTGTCTAGGGGTGTTCTGGTGAAAAGTGATGGGTGTGTGCTGGCAGGTGATCCTATCTACAATGGTTGGAATGTTAGGAATTTCCTTTGGATGGTCTGTTCCTGGGTCGTGCCAGTTTATGGTTATTCCTGGAACCTGATGCTCTGTGGCCTGCGCCCCTTGTGTGGCCAGGCTGCAGAGGGCCCCACATTATTCAAGATACCAATTTGTTTCTACATTGATCAAGCAGACCTTTCCAAGTTTCCAACTTAACAGAACTGTAGATGGACCTGATCCCTTTTGCTGACTTTTATTTCATTATTGTAGTTTCTTTATTAAACACACACACACACACACACACACACACACACACACACACCAAAATAGTCTATTTATGAATCCATTATTTGAGGTAATTTTATTTTGTTTCCTTCCTTCCTTCCTTCCTTCCTTCCTTCCTTCCTTCCTTCCTTCACTCCTTCCTTTCTTTATTCTGCCCCCACTTCTTTCCAAATTTTTTTGCTGCTTTGTAACTCAAGATACTCTTCCAGAGGAGCCTCTACCATCCACGAAGATAAACTTCCCTCTCTCAGCCTCTGCAGCAGCTTAACTTCGTCTACATTTCTCCGAGTTATAAAACAATCTTCTGTCTGATAGACAGGAGAAATAGTGCTACTATTTGGCATGAAATCAATTACTAAGCATCAAAGGCTTTCACCCCCCCCCCCTTATTTTTTTCTGTCTCAGCCAGGCTGAATATGCAGACAAGGTCTATGTTGTCCTCCTTTATGTCTGGAATAGTCTGGGTTTCAGTCTGAATTTATGAGTCTCTGCCTAAAAATATCAATATATCCCCAACAACAACGACAATAGAAAACCAAATGCAAACAGCATTTGTGAATAATTGTGAATTTAGGATCTGAGGCAGCAAGGTTGTTGACTTGCTCTCTTGAGTCATTTGAAGTTCTAGCAATTGATATAGATATAAATAAGTTGGATTGTTGTGAATCTTGGTTAATGATATTAAGGTCAATCTTGTTATATGTATTTCTGATCTTGATTAAGGTATTGTGATTGTGTAGTTCTTTTAAAAATGTAATGTATAATTAGGAAATATAGGTTGTTAATGGATAATCGTCGATAACAGTAAAGCTTATAGTTATGTTAGTTAGATTTTCTAGATATATAGAGATATATTTTAGTTAGATAGGCATTCCTAATATCTTTCAAAGACTACAGAATATTCCACTTAAATGTTTTAATAACTTAAGGCTTTTCATGACAATGAGACACGTCTGCTCCTGGCAGCACTAGCTACTTCAAGAGGAAAATGGGCATTGAAGAGGCTCCTTATGGAGTTTGATAGCCATTTGGGCAAGAAACTGCTCTTGCCTGGACTGATGCATAGACTGGACACAGAGAACCCTAAGAGAGAGGACTGCTGAACTTGCCTATAGGTGAGAAGATCTTTTGGTGTTCCTGATTCATGAAAAAGTCTCCAAGACATTCTGCAGGACACAGCAGATACTGACTGAACTGCCTTTGAAATTTCCTGCATCATGGAAATGTCTCCTGGAAACTATGGGCCTGTAGGCTGAAGATGGATGCCCCAACAGTACAAAAGAACTTTGGGTGACTGTCCAGGCAGCGAGATGTCTCTGTCATTTCTAGAGTTTGGAAGTTGCTTATTTCTTGTTTACTTAGGTAATATTATATCCTTCTGGAGTTTTTGATGGAGTTGAAGAATAGATAGATAGTTATAGTTTTCCTTAGTTATGATAAAAGATAAAGTAGATATAAATATTGTAATTGTAATTCTTACTTGATAACTGTTTTGTTATATGTAATTTTACTGTGTTAAAGTTAATGCCTTTCTTTTTTGTTTAAACAGAAAAAGGGGAAATGATGGAGGACTCTCATTGGCTAATAAAGAAACTGCCTGGCCCATTTGATTGGCCAGCCCTTAGGTGGGCGGAGTAGACAGAACAGGAAGAAGGAAGTGAGGTAGATGGCTCAGTCAGATGCTACGCCTCTCCTAAGTTAGACAGACTGCCATGCCTCTGCTCAGGGAGAGAGATGCGATGGAGCCAGCCTTTCAGACATGCTGAATCTTTCCCGGTAAGACACCACTTTGTGGTGCTACATAGATTATTAGATATGGGTTAGTCAAGATGTGAGAACGAGGCTGAAAATAATGGGCCAGGCAGTGTTTAAAAGAATACAATTTGTGTGTTGTTATTTCGGGGTTTTAAGCTAGCCGGTGGCTGAGAGCAGGGCGGTGGGAAACCGCCCGCAGCCCCTCACTACAAGCAATTTAAAACAATCGTGTGTAAATGGATACTACTAAATTGGCAACTCCTTCACTGCAGGCCATGTCCTAGCATGCTGCTGTGCTTCCAGTTCTCTGATGAAATCTTGTTATACGAGCTATGTCTGCTCGCCTTAGCATTTATAAAAATCAAATGCCTGTAAGAAAAATCAGTTCAAGATGCAATCTCATCTCTGTCGTCTGTTTTCTTTCCTCAGTAGTGCAATCAACACCACAGAGTTGATAAGGAGAGGTTGTTTTTTCCCACAATTCTTGTTCAAAGTTGAAGGGCCACTTATGGCTGTGGCCTTTCAGATTGAGCCCCAGAGAAGCAAATGGTCACATGTAAGAAGTAAGGACACACTATAGTACATGTCTTCTCTTGACTCTCCTTCTTGTAAAGCCAGTAGCTGCCATCATGGGACTCCTCCCTATGACCCGTTCTCCTTCCAACTGTGGATGAGCATCCTCAGCTCTGCATTTCTATCCTTTAAATATCTCATAAGGAAGATTAAACTTCAAGACATGGGGCCCATGGGGCCTGTAGCTCCACCCAAGTCTTTCGCAAACATAGGCAGAGAAAAGGATATGACTGAAATTGTAGTTTGTGTGATTTTAGTCTTTTAATTTTTTAATCCTTTACAAAATCAGTTATTTTGTCCTGAAACACACACACACACACACACACACACACACACACACACACACTCACATACAGGTGATGCAGAAGCACTATAATCACATGTTGAATCTAGATTTAGAATTGTTTTTTGTTAATTATTATTATTATTTTATTTATTAGTGTGGTTATACATAATGGATCTTGAGTCACACAAAACATAAATGCTCTAACCTTGAGCTATATTTCAGCTTGAAAAAAAATCCACCCTCCCCTAAACTAAAATAAAGAAAATTTTTAATTGTTTTCCATGGGAAAGACAATGTTCTGAAAGACAAAATTTAAATGATGACACTTCTCTTTTTCCCTTTATTATGCTAAAACAAAAGAATCCTAATACTTAATAAGCAAGTACACAGTACTTGAAAAACAAATACTGGTCACACACCCATCTGTTCTGCATACCCCAACTGCAGTGATCAGCAGCAAGGTGAATAGAATGCCAGCAGTGTATCCATTTGCAAACTGCACAGCCCCACCTTAAAATTCTCAAGTTTTAAAAATGCTGCTTGAATTTCCAGACAGTATATTTAATTTACATTTGATAACCTTGAAGGATAGTTTAAGTAAGCTGTGTATTCTTTCCAAGGATATCATCCCATTCTGCTAATTTCCTTGATGAAGTAAAGTTAAAGAAATAGATATCATTAAAAAGATTAGCGACTCAATATTTAATCAAAATTGATACATGTTGTCTTTCAAATCAAGAAGTGTAAAAACTATAGAGGGAGAGGAATTAAAAATTCTCAGTGGGGAGCAGGTAGGACATGCAATGCACAGGGTTGCTTTAGAAGATGAGACTTGTCTGTCTGCACTGTGGTGAAGATTTCGGGATACTCTGCACATGTCAAAACACATAGAGGTTCATATCACACAATGTAAACCTGAGTTTATGTCCACAGAAATTCATGGAGAAGATGAAGGGATTACAGAATGCCTGTGGCAACAAAGGAGTCAACTGTATGACCAGCACAGAGAAGATCTCACTGTAGGTGTGTCTCTGTGTGGGATGGGGTGCAGCTTTAGGCAGGTCCTTTAAATGAATTGATCTGCAGGTTCTTATTATAATTCAAAATCCATAATCCATGGTGGCATAGCAAACAAGTAGGGGAGCAATAAAATAGTGGCCATTAAAAAATTGCAAATAATGTATGTAGACGTTCTGCTTTCAGGGGGTGGAACCTCCCTTCACTTCTTGTGCTGCTGCAGGTAGCTTCATCTGAAAACTGGGACTTGGAAATGAGATTGAAAGAGGAACCTTAACTAACGGTTGAGAAACCTTACAGTGTGCTAGTGAAGTGTATTAGCAGAACTGCAGAGCTAGCTCAGACTCTAATGCACTTGCTGTGCAAGCAGAAACTGCATTAGATCCCTGGGAGACACACAAAAGCCAGGTGTGGTGGTGCACAGTGGTCCTCCCATGGCTAGGAAGGTCGAGACAAGTGGATTCCTGGCAATGCCTGGCTAGCCCGTCTGGCTGGCATCTACTCCTGATCTGATGTAGTAAGAATGACAGTTCACCTCTTTGGTCTCTAAGCTCCAGTCACCATCAGTCTGTCTAACCATTAGTAAAACACCGTGCAAATCTCTAGTAAGGAACATTCTAGAAAATATCTCACTACCATCCCTCCTCAAATCTGTTGATCATTAAAAAAAGGGGGGGGCTAGCTGGGTGCTCACCTTTAATCTCAGCACTTGGGAGACAGAGGCAGGCGGATTTCTGTGAGCTCAAGGCCAGCCTGGTCTACAGAGCTAGTTCCAGGACAGGTACCATATCTACAGAGAAACCTTGTCTCGGCTCCTCCCCCTGCCAAAAAATGAAGGGAAATTGATTACTTTCACATCCAAGATGAGCCTTAAGCAACACCATTAATTAAATATTTGAAAAGAGATATTAATATTTTACCAAAGACATCTGAGTAAAACATAGTCTTTGTTTAACAGTGTATTTAGAAAGGCTCAAATTTATTATGTTTCCATAGTATTCTCTTAACATGTATTTACTTGTGGTAATAAAGATGTCAGTAGTGAGAGAAATGGGTTTACAATTCTTTGTACTCTTCACTATTTTTCTGTGAATATGAAAATACCCTTAAAATTAGTTCTAAAAATAATATTCAGAATTGTCATGAAATGTTGATTGGATATTTTCCTAAATGTCTCCTTAAAAGGAGTCAGAATGCCACATTGACAGAATATGGAACAATGGCTTGAGAAAACACATACTAATTTAAAACTATGATACTATAATATCAATTTGCCTAAAATTTTAAAAAGAGAGGAAACTGAACAAAAACACAAAATAAAGATGAAATATATATATAATATATCTACACCATTATATCATTTTATATATATATATATATATATATATATATAAAACGTTTACATCTTGAATGTACCTAAACAACCTGTGTGTTTAAGACTTGAGCCCCAGTACATGCCACTGTTGAAAGTGTTAAAACCGTTCTCAGGTGGGGCAAGTGAAAAAACATTGGGTTGCTGGAGACTTGCTTTAAGACTTGCTTTGATAAGGATATTGAAAGCACAAAACTTTCCTACTTTCCTTATTTGCCTCTGGGTTGTCGTGCGGTAAACAGGCATTTCCACCTTGTATTCTTGCCCTGAAGTTCACTGGTATCACAAACCCAAAGCAACAGGGCTAACTTATCATAAACTGAGATCTCTACTCCACACTGAAAATAACCTTTTTCTTTTTTTTTCTCATACTTTTTATTAAAAATTTCCATCTCCTCCCCTCCCCCTCCCCCTTCCCTCCCCTCCCTTCCACCCATACCCCCACTCCGCCCCTCTTCAAGCCAAAGAGCCATCAGGGTTCCCTTCACTATGTTAGGTCCAAGGTCCTCCCAGCTCCCCCTAAGTCCAGGAAGGTGATCAACCAAACTGACAAGGCTCACAGTGAGCCCTTCCATGCTGTAGAGTTCATGCTCATCGCCGTTGTCCTTTGTTTCTCAGTCCTCCTCCACCGTCAGCCACATTCAGAGAGTCCGGTTTGGTCGCCTGTTCCATCAGTCCCATTCCAACTGGACTTGGTGGTCTCCCGTTAGATCTGTCCCACCGTCTCACTGGGTGAACACACTCCTCACGGTCCTGACTGTAGATTGCAGTAAATGTTTTGTCACAGTGAAAGAATACAGATTAATGCACTCATGAAATGTGTTAATTTCTTACAATCTTTTGAAGTTAAAATAATCACAACAAAACTACACTAACAACAGAACTTAAATGATATTTATTCACAATTTGCAAAAAAAATAAGGAAAAAATTAAGTGCCTTAATTTCTCATATTTTCCCTCTCATAAATTTTACTATAAATAACTCTATCTCATCTTTTATTCCTGTTTAATTTTTAACTTCTCAAGGTTTATAACATACAGACTGTTTTCTGTAATGTTATTTTATTTTTAAACTATATTGTGACTATAATCTTCTCACTTTGAAAATTTTATTTTTATGTTTAAACTATAGTCGTTTATATAGTATCTTACTAGTTTCCTCTGATCTTCTTTCTTAGTTTTTTTAAACATGGATGAAATTTTGAAGAGTCATAGTCTTTTAATGAATGGATCATGTTTGCATAGGTCACCAATTTCAACTTGCTTGAAAAAATGTTTGTTTCTTTGTTTTCATGCCTGAAGAAAACATGACAGAGAACACACACCTTGGACAGGTGGCATGTTTCCCTGTATAATGTACTAGCTGCTATACCTTTCTTCTGTACCTGTATTTCCTCTAGGGAAGTGTAAAGGCAACGGTAGTTTTCCTCCATTGAGCATACTTTACATCATCTTCCTGAATGCCCTATTGGTTATTTTTTATTCTTGAAACTCAATAGCATTATCAGAATAGAAATCAAGTGTAGGTTGAGATCTATTATTTTTGGATATAGACACATTTTCTTGCATGTCTTACTTACATTTTATTTGACATATACATATGTAATCTTTGTCTTTTACACACATATCTTCCTTATTGCTGTCATGTTTTCGGTTGTCTCCTGTTTGTAGACTTAATGAAGAATCTGACTCTGTTGTCGGCAAGTTGATTACTTTCAAAGTCATCACTGTAATCTCTCCTATGATTCGAGGTCTATACATGTTGATGAGAAACACAGATATTCCTTCTTTTGGCACAAATTTTTTTACATCTGAATCCCATACTGGTAGAAATCCCATAAGGGAACTATTAGTAATGACCTTTCTTGTCATTATTAGAACTTACTCGAATCAATTATCTCTGCTCCCTCTCAGGTCCCTTAAGGAGATGCTCTACCATGACCTGCTCTTCTAGAATAGAGAAAGCTATTTTGGGTGATTGATTGTAGCTGCGTTATTCTTTGGCCCTCCTTAGCTCTCTCTTCTCCATTCACGGGGTGATGTACTTGATTTCCATGATCTAATAAATTTATTAATGTAACAATCAACATCTGCTTAGAAAATGAAAGTTTGTAGTATGTGTGGTGTGAACACAGGTGCAAGACTGTTACATAAACACAACAGTGAGTACATAGATCATTGCCCCAGTTTCTTTCTATTCCTTTGGTATTTTTTCTACTGTTTTGTGTTGTTTTGCTTGTGAATGGACTGTATATCAACAGGATGACTATCAAACTAGGCAATCATGCTAGGCTCTGCCATGCTTCCATGTGAACAAAATAATGCCACCCCAATTGTTCTTCCCCTCTCAGGTCTAAGGCAGGTTGAATGTGAACTGTTTCTGCTAGGCGCACATACCTGAACATGGGTTCCTAGCTGTGGCATTTGGGAAGACGGAAACACATTGGAGGTGGAGCTCTCGGGAGGAAGGGTCAACAGCAGCAGGCCTACAGGCATTATAGCCTGGGCCGGTTTCCTGTTCACTGTTTCTTGAGGAGTGTGGGTGTAATGTGACCAGGCAGCCTCCTGCTTCTGCCACTAATCTTCCCAGTCAACTGCAGTGTCTTAGTGTCTTTTCTAGTCATAATGGACTCTAACCCATAGGAATTGTGAGCCTAAATAAATGACATATCCTTCTACATTTCTCTCATCATGGTGTTTTGCCATGGTAACAGAAAAGAAACTAGGAGAGAGATGGTTCAGCAGTCAAGAGCACTTACCACTTTTGCAGAAGACCCTACCATCTTTGTGAGGTGACTCATGGTAACTCAAGGGAATCCAATTTCCCCTCCTGGCCTCGATGGGCACCTGGAAAAAGAGAAAGAGAGAGAGAGAGAGAGAGAGAGAGAGAGAGAGAGAGAGAGAGAGAGAGAGAGAGAGGTTATTTTTTAATAAATAAACCTTTAAAATATAATAAGAGAAAAATTATGAACCACTTTAAGACACTGATAAAATATGACTCATCTTCCAACTTTTGTAGCAACCTTTAACTGAAAAAAAATTCTGGCATTACTCAGTTTCTAATGAGTTCCTCATGAATGTTCTATAGCCAGGTTCCAGATTCTGGCCCAATGTCTTTATTCACTATCTATTATCTATTAATTATCTATCATTGTTCTGCACTCTCTCTGACTCTACCTTCTTCTTACAGCAAGTGTGTTACCTTGAGTCCAATGACCATAGCTAATTGCTTCCTCCCCATGAACCTTGTTCATTCCTGGAACCCTAAAGCCGTAACGACAGCTCTCTGGGAAATGTAACAATAGACAATAAACATTCTGGCTCCAAAACTAGACCAGATGGCATCTGGCCGTCTTTTGCTTTCAGAAGTAACATCTATAACATTTCATTATTTATTTATTGAGTTTTTATTGAAGATATATGATCCTAAATTCTAGATTAAAATTTAAAATCCTCAGTCCAAATTATGAACTTATGTTTTATGAATTCAACTAGGTGTCATAGAAATTTTTCAAGAATAAACTAGCAACCTGTTGCAGAGCTTCTGGGAACATTAATCATCAACTGAGAATTTATGATATGATAACTTTTTTATTCTAAGACATTAATATCTTATGGCCATTCAAGACATTATTATCTTATGGTCATTCAAGGACAGAGGCAATTCTGTTTCTTAAAATTATAGTCATGGTAACCACATTCTCTAGCTCTAAAGTGAAAATACTGTGACTTGATTTAGAGACCTCTGGTTTTGCTTTCCTTAACTGAGCATATTTAAGAGGACCAGATTGGAAAGTTCCAGACTGTTTCAAAGTGCCTCAAATTTCCTGTTCTTTAAAAGTTTATGGAAGATTGGAGGGAGAGTTCAACAGGTAAACTAATCTGATGACTTTGGATGAATCTCAGGATCTCATTGTGGAAAGAAAGATATGACTCCCAGGGCTTGTCTCCCACTCCATTGCACAAATGCCAACAATGAAGCAGCTTACCCTGAAGGCCAGGTATGGTGCCTCAAGCTTATAACCAGCCCTCAGGAGGATAAGGTTTGAGGATCACTCCAGGCCAGGGTGGCATACAGAGTAAGGCCTTGTCTCAAAATAAACAAATGAATAATTAAAGCAAAAAAAAGTTCGCCTCATTTTAGCTTTATTGGTTGGCAAGAAATAATAAAAATAATAGCATGAGCTATGTCAGTAGCTTTTAAATTTTTAAGACTAGTACTCTTGTTAAGAGCACTTACTGCTCTTGCAGAGGAACCAGGGCTGGTACCCAGCATGCACATAGTGGCTCACGGAGATTTATAACTCCAATTACAGGAGATCTGATGCCTCCTTTTAGCTTCTGTGGGCACCAAGCACACTTCCAAGTGGGTCTCAGATTTAGAGACTTCAAAGGACCTCGACATCTTTCTGTTCCTGTGGCTCAAGGCTTAGTTGGGTTCTCCTGCTCAGACTTTCCACAAGACTTCAAAGTGTCAGACAGGCCTCCAGAAAGTGCCACAGGTACATGCTATGCTAGCAAACCTTCCGGTTGTTAATAGAACTGGATTTACTGGAGATTCTTGGACTGTGCACCTTAAAAACGCTGTACATTTATCACCAATGTAAATTCTTGTTTCATTAGACAGTGTTTGCACTTATTAATGTGTAGGTAGGCATGTTTGTGTGGCATATGCATGCCACAACACACGTGTAGAGGTGAAGGAAAGCTGTGGAAGTTGGTTCTATCCATTCATCATGTGGCTTCTGAAGTTTGGACTAAGGTTGTGAGGCTTAATGCAAGGGTCTGCTGATTCTCCTTGCCAGGCCAAAGCACTTACAACTATTAAATATAATGTTTGTGAGATAATCATTTAGTGTTTTATGGTCTTTGAGAAAATGTAGAACTGTCTACAGCACTCATTTTTTCTTCAGAATCAGTATTAGATCCCTTTAAAAAGACTGCATTTAACATAGAAAACTTCTATAGAATAACACAAAACCCCATACATGTTTGGGAGAGGACACAGAATTAACTAGAGACAGGATGACATGTTTTAACATCCTGGTGTGTCTTCCAATAACTGGTCTCTGAGATATATTCAGTGACTTTTTGTTTTTTGCCCCAGTATTGAAACTCACATCACAGACTGATGAGGATCAGAAACATTGACAGAGGTCACTTTACAGCAAACTAACCTTGAAATATCAAAGGGGCTGGAGAGATGGCTCAGAGGTTAAGAGCACTGCCTGCTCTTCCAAAGGTCCTGAGTTCAATTCCCAGCAACCACATGGAGGTTCACAACTATCTGTAATGAGATCTGGTGCCCTCTTCTGGCTTGCAGGCGTACATGCAAACAGGATACTGAGAATACTGTACACCTTGAAACATGAAAACAGGAGGGAAGCTGCTGTGGATTGCACATCGAATGGCATCAGACACTGTAGACCGAGCATCCTTGAACACTAGATAACCAATGCTAAGTGAGCTGCACAAACTGCCTGAAAACAAGGAACATGGTGATGAGCGAGATTTATCCTACTTTATTTCTTCTTGAATTCCTCCCAAAAGATTACTAAATGCAAGAAGATGAAATTCTTTCAGAAGTGTCTCAATAATCATGCCTCATTTTCTCCAAAAGAGACAGATAGCAAAAAAAAGGAAACTCCTATTTTAAGGAAAATAGAATGTTATCTGCATAATTTATTAGTCTTCATCTAATACTGTGACAGAAACATCTAGAATCTTTCAGCTGGATGATAGTGCTAAACCCTCAAACCATTTGCTTTGAAGAAATGTTTTCAAAAACAGAAATGAGGGATCACATGGGCTCACAGAGACTAAAGCTTCAAGCAGAGGGCCTGCATGGGTCTGTACCAGATATTCTACATATATGTTATAACTGTTAGCTTTGTGCTTTAGTGAGACGCTGAATGGTGGGAGAGGATGTATCTCTGACACTTTTACCTGTTCTTGAGACTCTTTTCCTCTTATTGGATTGCTTGTCCAGTATCCATATGAGGACTTGTGCATTGTCTTACTGTATCTTGAGGGGGAAAGGATCTGGGAAAGAGGGTAATGGAGGATCCTAGGAGGAGGGGAAACTTTGGTCAGGATGTATTTTTTTTGAGAGAAGAATCTATTTTCAAAAAGAAAAGAAATTCCTGGCATAAGCTCCCCTGTGTGGCCTCATATCCCCAAGAGCTCTTTGGATTTTTCCTGCATGGCCCTACTGCATTCTTCTATCGCCTTCTCTACCCCACCTTTGTATGAGCATCTGTAATATTTTCTTATACTCAAGTCTTTAAACGTTGACAATGCAGCCCATATCCCTATTAACACTATTGTTTATATGGGTGCTTTTACCTCAGAGGGTATGCCTCAGTAGATATTGCTTCAGCACCCACATTTTCTTGCCTCCTTGTTCCCACTTTTCAAGAAGTGACTGTCCATTCCTCCATCCACATTATCTCAATGGGTTAGAAATAATTTTCTGCAGGACTCTTGGTGCTCATTGCAAATCCTTCTGTTGAGCTCCAGTGAAAATGCTGGGCCCTACTAAAGATTATTGCCATCTATCTACTCTCCTAAGTACTTAATAAGATTCCTTAAAAGTGTTCTACACTTTACCTTCCTTCAGAAAACTGATGTCAAGCAGCATTACTTGCTCTGAATTTTCAAGCTTTATTTATTTTTATTTATGTGTGTATGTGTATGTTTGCTTCAGTTCAGGTATATCATACACAAATGAGTGCCCTCAAAGGACAGAAGAGGGAGTCATATCTCCAAAAAATGGAATTGCAGAGGGTTGTGAGCACCCATATTGGCTCTAGGAACCAAACTGGGGGCTTCAGGAAGAGCAGTAAGCACTTTAGAAAAGTAAGTGTATTGATACTTTATGTGCATGTATGTCTGTGTACCATTTGTGTACCTAGTACCCATGAAGGCCAGAGGAGGCTTTTGGATCATTGGAAAGTACTTACAGACAGTTGTAAGCCACCATGTTGTTTCTGGGAATCCAACCTACCTCCTCTGGAAGAGCAACAAGTATTCTTAACCACTGACAAATCTCTCCAGATCCTCCTAATTTTAATTTTGGTAGTCATGTTTCTTCCTAGCTTTCCGGGATTTCATTGCTCTGGAAAGCAAAGTATACTAAAATTATGAATTCCTTGTTATTGTATCTATTTTTAAGATTCAATCTCTGTTTATGTCAGTTCTAGAATCAAAGACAAAAATCCATACATCTATTATGGAGACCTGACTTTTAATAAAGAAGTGAAATATACAATGGGGAAAAAAAGAGCATTTTCAACAAATGGTGCTGGTATTGCTGGATGTCTGCATGCAGAAGAAGGCAAATAGACTCATATCTATCACCCTGAATGAAACTCATGTTCAAACAGAGCAATGACTTCAATATAAAACCATATACACTGAACCTCATAGAAGAGAAAGTGGGGAATAGCCGTGAATGCATTGTTACAGGAGACAACTTTCTAAACAGAAGACAGATAGTGCAGACACTAAGATAAACAACTAATAAATGGGAACTCATGAAACTGAAAAGCTTTTGTTAGGCAAAGGACACCACCAACTGAGAAAAAGGCAGCCTACAGAACGAGAAAACACTTTTGCCAACTCCACATATCCAAATATGTGGCTAATATAGAAGGCTAATATCCAAAGTATATAAAGAACTCAAGAAGCTGGATTTATTAAAAAGCTGAATAATTCAATTAAAAATTGGGTATAGATCTAAACAGAAAATTCTTAATAGAGGAATCTCAAATGGTTTAAAAACACTTAAAGAAACATTCAACCTCTCTAGCCATCAGGGAAATGCAAATCAAAACTACTCTGAGATTTCATTTTACACCTGCCAGAATAGTTAGATAAAAAACACAAGTGAAGGCTTATGCTGGAGAGGATGTGGAGCAAGGGGAACACTTCTTCATTGCTGCTGGGAGCGTTAATTTGTAGAGTCTCTATGAAAATCAATATGGTGCTTCCTCAGAAAATTGGGAATCAATCTACCTAAAGACACAGTTATAACCCTTTAAGGCATATGCCCAAAGGATGCTCCTTCCACAAGGACATTTGTTCAACTTTCTTAATAGTGGCTTTATTTATAAGAGCCAGAAACTGGAAATACCGTAGCATTCCCACAAAAGAAGAAAATGTGGTACATTTACACAATGAAGAATTATTTCTGAATAGTCATCTTCTAAGATATTGTGTTGTTGGGACAAAGGATATCCCAATATACTTGCCAGACTTGCGGTACTTCATGTTTTGCACTGTAACCAGTTGTATGGAAAAAAGGTCTAGATTTATGGTTTATAATTATGTGTTTTATGGTTTCCAGACTCCTAAGGACTACATATTATATTTAATATCTGGATGACAGTTATTCCAGAACACTATCTTACCTTCTTGGCTGCTCTTTAATCGTAGAGAGTGAGACCTGTAAAACTAAGCAATATATCGAATGGTTCAGGTGATTATCAAGCAATGAGAGATAAAGGACTAAAATCGAAAGTGTATTTAGAAGAGATAGTCAGGAATGAGTAATCACCAACAGGAAGATGTCAAAGTCAAGGGTAACACAGAGATATGCTTTCCAGAAGTAGTTGTTAAATTAGAACAGCATTGTAACAGGCAGTGGGAATAAATAATGGCATGCCTCTGTGTCATTTGGATACACAGTTATGGACTTTAGTCACTGATTTTTTTTTTGTTTTTTCTAACGAAAAGTAAATATTTTTGTCCTAAAATTATATCTTTTGAGTTATGCAACCTTCTTTAAGTAACATTGACTTAGCAGTAACTTCTTAGCAGTAGAAGAGAGGCATGATGGTTTATGAGGTATTCGTTTGATGTCTGTAGCTGTGTTCTTGAAAATGCCATCTAGACAGGTAATTTTGTGTCTGTTTAAATTGAGTTCTCTGTGACCTTCATCCCTACTGCTCTTTGACAGTTTTAAACCTTTAATTACAATTCTAACACCCAGGATGGCTTGTCTCTTTTGGCTAAACTCTGGCACATTAGATCAGTCCAAGATGTCAAGTCTGAGGCCATGGCAACTGGGTTATCTAGATGGGTAAAATGAAATAAAGCTAAGGAAGAATAGGATTCTTTGAAATTTAGAATTAAAAATAAGAAACTTTGGTCTCAGCTAGGGTTAGCCTCTTGAAAGGAAAAAAAGTTTACACAATGGGAAAGCCTTCTGGTTCCATATGGACTGAAGAGCAGGGAGAGCTGGTCTGCAGGGAGAGCAGGAGGCAGATGCCCAGCAAGAAACACAGACCAGGGATAGAGGAAAAGAATGAACAAACAGATTTACAATTTCTGGAAAGTTTTCAAGACACAAGACTACCTGTCCTCAATACCTTCCCTTTCCACAGGGTTATGAGAACGTTGATAACTACTATACGGTTGACAAATCTGTTGGCAATATTATTTCTGGATTTTCAATTACAATCATATTTCATTATTTGTCATCTTTGACAGACATATGATATTGTCTGCTTTACAACAATTAATGTGTTCCAATGTACAGAACACATAATATATAAACATTACTTAATGATGCAAGCCATCGTTATTTATTCAATAAACACTAGTTCCAGAATTAGCACAAAGCTAGAAGATAAAGTCACTATTCCATGCATGCTTTCAGTTTCAACACATGTCCTATAATGTGATCTTATCAGTACATTGATCTTGTCTATAGTATCACAGTTGTAGTTCTTGAATATGAACTAACTACTTTGCCTTGCACTCAGCTTAAAGAAAACATAATCTTTTGTAACAATGGAAGATTTACTTCCCCCTGAATTATTATTTGAACTTATTAAAAGTAAATGGTTGACCTCTTGGCAATTTGACATACCTCCCATCATTTTTACATGACTGTTTCTAGTCTTTCTCAATAGCTACCTCTTAATCTCAAAACACAAACCTATACTGGCAGAGCAGGAGGTTCTCCACTGCAGACCGCTTTCTTTTGGAATGTTACTAGGCATTAAGAAATAGAAGTATCATGCTTAGATAGTGACTTATGGCTTACAGATCATCCTTTTCCACACTGGCCTTTAGACCCTTCCTGTGTTCTATTTCATTTAGTAATGCTCACAGTCTTAAATTCATATCTGTAAATCCATACACCTGTGCATCTTTGCCTTATTATATGCAAGTCACAAATTATAACTTTTTGAACAGAAATTATGCAAATATGAATCTTCTTATTGGCAAGCTAAGGTAAAAAGGTAAGGAAACTGTCATTGTGACAAATGATGGATTGTTGTTAGAATGAACAGTGTTTACATTGCCACCAAACTGGCTAAGGTGTTCTGTGGTGAGTCTTCACTCAGACCCTTCTGAAAGACTTCTTTAATTCACAGAATTAGACATTTTGTAGACACTCTAGACATTTCAATTACAAACTGATTGTTTTTAATCCAACTATTTCAATAAAAACATCATTTCCCTTATTTGTTGTTATCCATAATCTCAAAATATCAAAAGTATAATTAAAGAAAGACATGTCTTATGAAAGTAATTACAATTGCTCTAAGTTCATGTGAGCAAAGCCAGGTCATCTCTAGAAGACAGTATCTCTTAGTGTTCTTCTCCATCCTTAGGGATTTTGACAATTAATACCTGTTGAGGGAGGAAAAGACATAATCCTAATTGGGGATTATGGATTCTTTGGAGGCTCTTTGGAGGCTGCCCATACTCCAGTGAATGGCCTTGAGCCTTTCCATATATAGTCAACACTAATTGAACCTGATGGGTCAGAACTAAATGAGCAAATAAATAAATAAATAAATAAATAAATAAACATTTAAGTTGAGAAGGAGATTTGTGGGAATATTTTAGGTGGGGTTGGAAGAGAGAGTGGATGAAGCATGTTATCAAGATTTATTATGTACATTATGAATTTTTAAGAGTAATTGAAATATTATTAAAAACAAATGTCAAAACAAAATACTCCATAAATTGCTAATCAAGGAAAAAATGTCCAAAGGGGCTATACCAGCTTGCACTCCCAATGCAGGAGTGTTTTCTTTACCCAAACATCCTTTCCAGCATAAGTTTTCTTCAGTGTTTTTGATCTTAGCCATTCTTGCAGCTATAAGATGGGATCTCAGAATTGTTTTGATTTGCATTTCTCTGTTGGCTAAGGATGTTGAGTATTTCCTTAAGTGTCTTTCAGTCATTTTAGATTTCTCCATTGAGAGTTCTCTGTTTAGGTCTGTACTCCATTCTTATATTGGATTATTTGCTCTTTTGATAACTAATTTCATGAGTTCTTTAATATTTTGGAGATCAGACCTCTGTCTGATGTGAGGTTGGTGAAGATCTTTTCCCATTCGGTAAGCTGCTGTTTTGTCTTGTTGACCATGTCCTTTGCTTTACAGAAGCTTTTCAGTTTCAGAAGGTTCCATTTATTAATTGTTTCTCTCAGTGTTTGTGCTTCTGGGGTTTTATTTAGGAAGTGGTCTCCTGTGCCAATACATTTAAGTATATTTCCCACCTTTTCTTCTATAAGGTTCAGTGTGGCTGGCTTTATGTTGAGGTTTTCGATCCATTTGGACTTGAGTTTTGTGCATGGTAATAGATATGGATCTATTTTTATTTTTCTACATATTGATATCCAGTTATGTCAGCACCATTTGTTAAATATGCTTTCTTTTCTCTATTTTTTATTTTTTTCTTTGTCAAAAATCAGGTGTTTGTAGGTATGTGGATTAATATCTGGGTCTTCAATCAGGTTCCTTTGGTCCTTCTGTCTATTTTTATCCCAATACCAGGCTATTTTCAGTACTGTAGCTCTATAGTAGAGTTTGAAGTCAGGGATTGTGATGTCTCCAGAAGTTCCTTTATTGTACAAGTTTGTTTTGGCTATCCTGTTTTTTTGCCTTTCTATTTGAAGTTGAGTATCATTCTTTTGATGGATGTGAAGAATTTTGATGGGGTTTTGATGGGCAGTGCATTGAATTTGTAGATTGCTTTTGGCACAATTGCCATTTTTACTATGTTAATTTCACCCACACAAGAGCATGGGAGATCTGTACAGTTCCTTTAGATATCAGTATGGTGATTTCTCAGAAAACCTTCCTCAAGACCTAGCAATACCACCTTTGATTATTACCCAAAGTATGACCAACTGTACTACAAGGACATGTGCTCAACTATGTTCATAGCAGCACTGTTTGTCATAGCCAGAACATGGAAACAACGCAAATGCCCCTTGAATAAAGAGTGGGTAAGGAAAATGTGATACATTTACACAATGGAGTACTATACAGCAGAAAAAATAATGACATCTTGAAATTTGCAAGCAAATGGATAGAGCTAGAAAACATCGTTTTGAGGAGAGGTAACCAGAACCAAAAACACAATTATCATATGTACTCACTCATAATTGATTTTTAAACATAGAGCAAAGAAGATGGACCTATAAATCACAATTCCAGAGAATCTAGACAACAATGAGGATTCTAAGAGAGACATTCATGAATCTAATCTACATGGGAAGTAGAAAAAGACAAGATCTCCTGAGTAAATTCAGAGCATGGGGACCACGGGAGAGGATTGAAGGGGAGGGGAAAGAAGGGGAGGGAAGTGAAAAAAATGTATAGCTCAATAATATCAATAAAAATTATTAATGGGAAAAAGAAAAAGATGTCTGGATTCTCATAATAAAGAGACATCCTGAAACACAAAAATATTGAAGTGTCTGTGTATATGTTATATATGGCTGATGTGGGAGGGTCTTCTGTTTGAGTTGATTTCATTGGCTAATAAAGAAACTGCCTTGGCCCATTTGATAGTCCAGCCTTAGGTGGATGGAGTAGACAGAATAGGATGCTGGGCGTGAGGCAGATGCTTCAGGCAATGGCCATACCTCTCCTCAGTGAGACAGATGCCATGGAGCCAGCCACCAGGTCAGACATGCTGAATCTTTCCCAGTAAGACACCACCTCGTGGTGCTACACACATTACTAACTATGGGTTAAAGCAAGATATGTGAGAATTAGCTAATAAGAGGCTGAAACTAATGGGCCAGGCAGTGTTTAAAAGAATACAGTTCCCATGTAATTATTTGGGGGCATAAGCTAGCCAGGCAGCCGGGAGCTGGGTAGGATGAAAAGCAGGCCTGCCCGCAGCCCACACTACATATGGCCTACATAAAACACAGATCTTTCACTGTCAGTCTGTTAGCAACTTTTTCCCTTAGTTGTTCATTCAACAAAGGCTTATTTGGAATATACTTTACTCCATTCACTGAAAAGAGTTCTGGGAATATGACAAAGACACAAGGTATTATAGATTTGAGTCTTGTGTAGAAAAGGAAAACCAGAATAGAAGCTCAGGGCAATTGCTATTATGCTAGAATATTTTAAGATAGTAATAGTGACACCAGCTTGGATGGTGTACTGACACTCAGAAAGAAGATCCATGAAGAAAACACATTGGCTTGAACCAAATATGAACATCAGTTAGCAAGCCCAGGAAGGATTAGGAGTAGGGTGAGGAGCTGAGCCAGCATGTAAGAGATGCACTTACAGATCAAAACAAGAGTACTTTATCTAGAAAATATGTTGGTGGGATGGCAAGGGGTGAAATAGAAAGGGTAGAGGGATGCTAAAGAGTCTCATCAACCACATAAGAGTTTGTGGAAATCTATAACGACCTGTGAAGAATTTCAGTATATTACTGTTAACTAGAAACACAATTTTGGCAAGATCATTTCATGAACTTAGATCTGGATTTAGGTTTAATTTTTTAAAAATATATATCTTTCTACCACGTTATTGATTCTGGGACCTGATTAAATTAATTTTACTGAATAAAAATACTTCTCTCATAATGTGTATGCTGTATCTACCATAGAGTTTGGGGGAGATATCATTGTTTAAAAATATTTTTAATTTTTTATGAGATTTTATTTGCATCATTACCCTAACTCTTCCATATACCCCATTGCTTTCTCTGAAACTCATTGTTTCTTTTTATTAAATGTTATACACATGTGTGCACACACACACAAATACACACACACTTTTCTAAGTACATAAATGCAACCTGCTCAATTTGTATAATGTACTTGTATGTATACAAAATTTTAAAAATACCTCATAGACATTTTTTAATGAATTCACCTAGGAACTTTATATTTATTATTTATATATCAAATCTAGAGAAACACAATAACTTCAAAGTAAAATGACTCTAGGGGAAGAGACAAAAACTAAAGGCACCAATTAATTTGCCCTAATTGTATGTGTCCTGGGAGGATGATTAGTGTAACAGCTAGGAGGAAACCACCATGGCCTTCTAAGGATCAGAAGCTGCCAGCCAAGCATGTTTCATGCCTCATAAGAGAGAATCTGAGTAACAGTCTGTTAAACAGTTTAAAAAAGCAAGAACACAAGTGCAGGGAGTTGCCTCTGCTGTTTTGCTGGAGAGATTGGGGTATGCAGTCCTCAGAGATTGTTGATGTGGCAATTATCTCAAGTCTGGCTGTCAGAGCCCTGTAGAATAGGTCCAGCAGGACACAGGACATGCATGATCCATTTTGTCAGTCTTTATAGGGAGACTTTGCTTCCTGGCTAACCCCTCGTCACCCTCACCTGCTCCTCTTCTAACTAGCACCTTTCTTTTAAATTTCATCAGCATGTGATCTTTGTATGAAATTATAGGTTTCAACATGACATTTCTTTTTTTCTGTTCTAGAAATAAACTTTCTTCTGAGTTTTTATTCTTTATCCTTAACGAGCTCATCTTTCATTGTTAATATCTCTCTTTTTCATAAATAATGTCTACAATAAAATGGCAAGTTTAATAAGTGTTTCCACTTGGTGTTGACAATATTATGCTGCCCTCCGGAAACACGATTTTTTATATTTTACACACAAGGCTGCAGTCTAGGGATCACTGACCAGAACTTGGCCATCTAAGCACAGAGCGGGGCAGTGCAAGCGCTAAGTTGCAGCAAATTGTCATCCAAAGGCCTGGCCATGTCCACAGCAGTCAGGGTTTCTCTGGCCTCGCAAGTTTAGGATGAAATAAATCTTTCCTCCCTTGGCCATCTTTATAATACCACAGAAATTAATCAGAAAAGCCCAATGTATGTTTGGACAGCACTCCAGTGGTGTTGACAGCTACCAAAATGTGAGAAAGGCCATAAGGTAAACAGAAATCTGGGAGCAATTGGGGGACAGCAACTATGAAATCACCCTAATATACTTGATCCCTGCCCAGTAAATTTTCAAAAATTAATTAACAAAGATTAACGATCTGGATGTGTCAGTCAGTGAAGGGGGTTGCTCTGTACCTTATTTTTCTTATTTTAAGGCAGGGTGTCTAAACTAAGGCCCCACAGATCATATGTGTCCCAGGATAGCTATGAATGTGGATTATCATATTTATAGATGGCAGTGTCAATGTGTCAATGTCAAGAGGTACAACCCAACTTTAAGCTGTTTGGAGAGAACTTTTCTTTAAGTGAGTTTTTTTTTTCATCCATTTATTTTACATCCCAGCAGCAGCCTCCTCCATCCTCCCCCTCAAGTCTCTCTCCCCTAATTTCCCCCTCCCACCAGCCAATCCCCTCCTCTTTCATCTCTACCTAGGAAAGGACAGATCTACTATGAGTATCAATAAAACATGACATACCATGTTGCAGTAAGACTTATCACCTTCTCATGTATTAAGTCTGGGCAAAGTGACCCAGTATGAGAAGTAAGGAGCCAAAAGCCAGTAAAAGAGCCAGAGACAGGCCCTGTTCCTGCTGTTAAGAGTCCAATAAAAGGATCGAGGACAAACTGCAACATGTATGTAGAGTGCCTAGGTCAGTCTCATGCAGGCTTCCTGGTTGTCAGTTCAGTATTTGAGACCCTCTATGACCTAAGTTAGTAGACTGTTTTAGCCTAACTGTGGTGTCCTTGATCCCTTTGGCTCTTACACCCCTTTCTCCTTTCATAGCAACCAAGTGAAAGACCTGTATGACAAGAACTTCAAGTCTGTGAAAAAAGAAATTGAAGAAGATATCAGAAGATGGAAAGATCCCTCATGCCCATGAATCATCAGCATTACCATAGTAAAAATATCCATCTTACCAACAGTAATCAATACATTCAAAACAATTGACATTAAAATCATAAAATAATTCTTTACAGACCTTAATATTGAATTTCATATGGAAAAACAAAAATATCCAGGATAGTTAAAGCAATTCTAATAAATAAAAAACTTATTAAATAAATAAATAAATAAATAAATAAATGAACTTCCAGAATATCACTATGATATGGGATTTCCCTCTGTAGGCTGTTAATATGCTTTACTGTAATTGGTTAAAAATTGCTTTTGGCCAATGGTTTTAACAGAATATAGGCAGGCTAGAAAAGATATATATATAGAGAGAGAGAATAGGAGGAGTCATGGAGACGTCATGTAGTTACCAAAGGAGAAAGACACCCACGGTAGCTCACTGGAAACATACTTGTAGGCTATGACCTCATGGTGATGCACAGATTAATAGAGGTGGGTTAATTTATGATATAAGAGCTAGATAGCAATACACCTAAGTGACTTGCCAAGCAATGTTTTAATTAACACAGTTTCTGTGTGATTATTTGTGTCTGGGTGGCTGGGAAATGAATGAGCAGTCTGCCTACATCACCATCCCCGATTTTAAGTTCTGCTACAGAGCTATAGTAATAAAAACCACATGTTATTGACATAAAAACAGACATGTGGATAAATGGAATCAAATTGAAGAAAGACCCAAAATGTAAATTCATATACCTATGGGCACTTGATTTTTGAAAAAGTAGCCAAAATTATATAATGGAAAAAAAGAAAGCAGCTTCAACAAATGGTGCTGGTCTAACTGAATGTCACCATGTAGAAGAACAGAAATGGATCCATATTTCTCACCCTGCACAAAACTCAAGTCCAAGTGGATCAAAAACATCTACATAAATCCAGATACAATGAGCCCTTTAGAAGAGAAAGTAGAAAATAATCTATAGTGTATTGACACAGAAGATATCTTCCTGAACACAAGCACTAAGAGTAACAAATAATCAATGGTATTCCATGAAACTGAAAATTTTTTGCAAGGCAAAGGACACTGCCAAATAGTACAAAATGGCAGCTTGAATAATGGGAAAAGTTATTCACCAATTTTACATCGGACAGAGGGTTGATTTCCAAAATACATAAAAACTCAAGAAACAAGGCATCGAAATACCAAATAATCCAATTTAAAAATAGGGTACAGATTTAAACACAGTTCTCAACAGAAGAGTCTCCAATGGCTGAGAAACACTTACAGAGATGTTCGCTATCCTTAGCCATCAGATAAACCCAAATCAAAATGACTCAGATTCCATTTTACAACTGTCAGAATGGCTAAGATCAAACACATAAATGGCATCTCATTCTGGAGAGAATGTGGAACAGGGAGAACATTCCTCCACTGCTGGTATGAGTGAAAACTTGTACAGTCACTTTGGAGAATGGTGTGATGGCTCCTCAGAAAACTGCAAATCAACTACCTCAAGACATATACCCAAAGGATGCTTAATCATACCTCCAAGGACACTTGCTCAGTTATGTTTGTAACTTTGTTGGTAATAGTCAGAATCAGGAAACAACCTAGGTGTCTTTCTATCAAGCAATGAATAAAGAAAATATGGTGTATTTACACAATGGAATATTACTCAGCTGTTAAAAACAAGGACACCAAGAAATTTGAAGGCAAATGGATGGAACTAGAAAAAAATTATCCTAAGTGATGTAACCCAGACCAATAAAGACAAACATGGTATGTACTTACTCTTCAGTGGATACTAACTGTAAAATAAAGGAAAACTATAGTACAATTCACAGGACCATAAAGACTAGGAAACAAGGAAAGTTCTCGGGTGGACACTCAGATCTCTGTGGGAAGGGGAAATGGAAGAGATTCCATGAGTGGACTGAGTGGGGATGGGAACATGAATAATCAGGATGGGGGAGAAGATGCAGGAAACTGCTGAGAAAAACTGCTTGGTGGGGAGCATTTCTGGTTGGGAATGAAGCTCGGCTCAGGGGAATCTCCCAGGAGTCTACTGAGAGGACCTAGCTTAGATTCCTCACAATAGTGGATAAGTCGACTGAACTGGCCATCTCCTGTGACATTTCTATATAAACATATCAAGTATTTTGTTGAGTTACAGAATATTTTTGGAACAGGGTCTCATTACATTGTTTAGTCTCGCCTCCAATTAATTCTGTAGCCTCTGCTGTTCAGGGCTTACAGGAATGTGCTGTAAAAATCCTGCCCAGACATTGGGAACATTGTTCAAGTGTGTTCACTGCCTGGTAATTTGGAAATTACTTGCCCAGATTAAGATGTTAAGAATGCTGTTCAAGTGTGCATATAACCTGGTAATTTGGAAATGTGGGTTTCATTTTTCCTTCTGTCGTGTCCTGCAAACATTCTGATTAGAATAAATCAGGAGTCTCTTCGAAAATCTTTAAAAAATTATTAATTAAAAATTATATAATTCCAAAATAACAATAACAAAGAAAATATCTTTTTTTTTTTAGCACAGAAAATATATTTATTTTTTTCTTTTTTTTTTCTCATGGTTTATTTCCTTTTTTATATATTTAAAAATTTCCATCTCCTTCCCCCCTCCTCCCCCCCCTCCCCTCCTCCTCCTCCCCCCTCCCTCCCCTCCCCTCCACCCACACCCCCCCTCCCTCCCTCCCAAGGCCAAGGAGCCATCAGGGTTCCCCACTCCATGCCAAGATCAGGGTCCTCCCAACTCCCCCCCGGTCCAGGAAGGTGACCGACCAAGCTGAGAAGGCTCCCACAGAGCCCATCCATGCAGAAGACTCAGAGCCCAGAGCCCTTGTCCTTCGCTTCTCAGTCAGCCCCCGCTGCCGGCCACATTCAGAGAGACGGGCTTGGTCGCATGATCCATCAGTCCCACTCCAACTGGAGTTGGTGATCTCCCACCAGTTCTGACCCACCGTCTCCATGAGTGAACGCACCCCTCTAGCTCCTGACCCTCTCCCCCATGCTCTCGCTCCCTCCGCTCCCCATCAGGACCTTGGGAGCTCAGTCCAGTGCTCCAATGTGGAGCTCAGTCACCTTCCCCATCTGTCGCCAGCTGGAGGTTCCCTCATGGTCCTGACTTTCCCTCTCATGTTCCCTCTCCCTCCGCTCCTCATCGGGACCTTGGGAGCTCAGTCCGGTGCTCCAATGTGGGGCTCTGTCATTCTCTTCATCTATCGTCAGGTGGAGGTTCTATGGTGATATGCAAGAAATTCATCAGTATGGCTATAGGAACTGGCCTTTTCAGGCTCCCTCTCCTCAGCTGCCCAAGGAACTAACTGGGGGCGTCTCCCTGGAAACCTGGGAACCCCTCTAGGGTCAAGTCTCTTGACAACCCTCAGGTAGCTCTTTAAATTAAGATATATGCTTCCCTGCTCCCATAACCACCCTTCCTATATCCCAAGCACCCCATTCCTCCGAGCTCCCCCCGTTCTCCCCTTCACACTTTTCTCTCCCCATCTTCCCTTGGCCCAGTCTTGCCCAACCCTCAAGTTCCCAATTTTGCCTGGCGATCGTGTCTACTTCCAATATCCAGGAGGATTACTATATCTTTTTTTGGGAGTTCACCTTCTTATTATCTTCTCAAGGATCCCAAATTTATAGGCTCGATGTCCTTTAATTATGGCTAGAAACCGATTATGAGTGAGTACATCCCATGTTCATCTTTTTGGGTCTGGGTTACCTCACTCAGAATAGTGTTTTCTATTTCCATCCATTTGCCTGCAAAATTCAAGATGTCAGTGTTTTTTACCGCTGAGTAGTATTCTAGCATGTATATATTCCACAGTTTCTTCATCCATTCTTCCACTGAAGGGCATCTAGGTTGTTTCCAGGATCTGGCTATTACAAATAATGCTGCTATGAACATAGATGAGCATATGCTTTTGTTGTATGATTGGGCATCTCTTGGGTAGATTCCCAATAGTGGAATTGCTGGGTCCTGGGGTAGGTTGATCCCGAATTTCCTGAGAAACCGCCACACTGCTTTCCAAAGTGGTTGCACAAGTGTGCATTCCCACCAGCAATGGATGAGTGTACCCCTTACCCCACAACCTCTCCAGCAAAGGTTATTATTGGTGTTTTGGATTTGTTTTTTGCAAAACAGATTAGTTTCAATAGTTTTTTTATGAATATACAGAGAAATATATTATAAAAACAACTCAGTTGCTTAAAAAATCTTGAGAGTTGTTTTCTTTTTATGATATTTGTTTAGAAAGAAATGAACCTAAAATGTTTCTGCATACATTTCTATAGTCATGACAACTTGAGTCTTTATATTGAATTTTAACAAAACTTTAATAATGAATATGCTTTTCAAAATAAAGTCTTCTTACAGTCAAATAGTCACATGTAACAATAAAAATTAGTTAAGATTATAAAACAGCAGTAAGCAACCATATAAACAAGTCATAAAAATCCAGGGAAAATTAATGATAAATGCAAAAGTTAAAGAATAAATTATTTTAGTATAGTTTGTGAGGTAATATCAAACTCCTATGTATGCTGTTATCAACCCCATTATCAGAATGTCTACTTAGATTCTCAAAACCTAAGTAACAGTTGCTTTTCTTATAGTTTGAAACAAGTAACTTATCTCCCATTAGGCATTATTCCCTATAGAAAATCATTTTTTCTCAGTTGGTACACAGGTTTTGAATTAGATGATCAGTGTACTTTTATTTAGCATCTTCATGCCAAGGTCCTAGGAGAATATCCCTGGGGAAGCTTCACGGAATCTTTTAGACCTCAGGGCAAATAGTTCCCCAACATGGCTACTTTCCTAGAGCTAAAATGCCTCCTTTTGTATGAGTGGAGCTGGTTGGAGAAAAGACATACTATGTGTCAAGATTGAAAGTATGCAGCATTGACTTTTCAGAATGACAGCCACTTTTTTTTTTTAATCTGGCTCACTTTTGATATTAAAGGAAGTTAGATAATTGTTAATTGCTGGAGAAATTCTAATCTTGTGGGGCTGGCAGAGCCTTGCAGAAGAGGGAGGGCAACGAAGTGTCACGTTCTCAAGAGAGATGTGCAGATTTATCACCTCAGCAGTCAAGAAGGTGAAAGATGGATGGGGCACTTTAGTGTCACTCCAGTGAATTTAGTGAAGTAAATGACAGCCTCTGGATTGTGGGTCAAGAAAGAGCTGGGATTTATCAGCTGAAATGTGAACTATCATGGGATGGGTGTCGACAGTCCTAATCTTATTCCAGTCACAGTCATTGCATTGTAGATGAGTCCATGATGGATTTTTGCGGAATTTTTCAAACCATTTGAATGTGCTCTGTGTGTGCCACATCCCTATACATGGAACAGACCCACCTCTCAGGCTCATGCCTGTGCACTGTGTTCTGTGTCGTGGGCTGTACCCAGAAGTGTTCCTTGAGCTAGTAGACACATTTGCTAAACTACTTGCTAATAAAATCAGAGTGGCTATGTTCTTCTTCCTGAGACTGGGCCCCCATATGTATGTTAAGTTATGGGTTGTGGCACCCAACAGTGAAGAGCAGCAAGCCCCAAAAGGAAGAGAAGAAGAAGCAAGGAGCCTGTTTGCTGCTGCCATCTCTTGTCAGTAGTGTGTTATATTGGATTATAAATGGGGACTTTAAAGTCCTCATTATTCTCAAATTCCTTAAAATGAGTCAGGGCTGAAGATTCTATTCCACACTCATCCTGCAGAATGACTTTAGAACTCTTTAATGGCAAAAAGACCAGATAAATAAAATAACACCAGTAACAAAATACCAAATTGTAAAGAATGGAGGACATTAGCTTGTGATTTACATAAACTGACAAATATCCACATGTCTGAAGTTAAAATTACCCTGTCTTTGCCTAGATTACAAATGTTTTGGTATCTGCCCATTAGCAATACTAAATGGTAAAAGCATCACAATTATCTGTCCAGAGAAGAGTAGGAAAAAATGTGCTGTGAAGCTTTGAAGAGGCCGTAAGGAAAGCTTTATTTCTCACTCTGTTACACTTTTTTTAGCTTGCTGTCAACAACAGACAAATGCCACCTGTTATTTGAAATCTTTATGTAAAATACATAACATCACAGACCTGGAAAGCGTAGCCCTTGTTTGTGTTTTTTCTTGGTAATTGTAAATGGAGACTGTTTGTTTATTCCTGGCTGCCCAGACCTGAATAATCACACAGAAGCTATATTAATTACAACACTGTTTGACCAATAGCTTAGGTGTATTCCTGGCTAACTCTTACATCTTAAGTTAACCCATTTATATCAATCTGTGTATCACCATAGGCTGTGGCATACTGGAAAGTTTTCAGTGTCTTTCTTCTTTGGCAGCTGTGTGGCATCTCCTTGAATCTGCCTACGCTTTCTCTATATCTCTGTTTGGATTTTGTGTCTGTCTTTATTCTACCCTGCCATAGGCCAAAGAAACTTCTTTATTAACCAACAGTAGAAAAAAATATTCACAGGATACAGAGTGGAATCCCACATCATAGCTATTAGAATGTTCAAATGTCCTCTTTGCTCTCATTTATTGTATTCTTTACAAAACAAAATCAATATTATACATAGACTATTAAAGTGGTATGCATATGTAATAGAAGATTATTCAATGTTTAGATGGAATGAAGGGTTTATATCTTTAGACTGTGGATGACCTTTAAAGACTCTAGGATAAGTAGAATAAACTTGTCACAAAAGGACAGATATTGCTTCTTCTCATATATGGTATCTGGTGTAATATTGAGATATTAGAGAGATAGAAAGTACAATGGCTGGTTCTAGAATGACAAACTAATAGAATATTAGTGTTTGGTGAGCAAAGTTTAAGTTGGTAAAGATGAAAGAGATCTAGATCTCTATGGCAGTGATGCCTCTACAGAACCATTTGTGTATTTAAAATGTATAAGGTGGTATATTTATGTTATGTATATTTTACCACAAGAAAATATTACATTTCTATAAAGTAGTATAAAAGCTTCAATTAACTTTGGAAATAATTTATTTTTAGTTTAATTTGTAATTTTGTTTTTTGAGTCATAAAAAGAGCTAGTCCCAGAAAACTGGAGGAAAGGACACTGACCAAAAAAAGTATATGGAAAGTATTTTGTGCCATGAATACAATGAAGAATGTGGCACTGTGGTTGGAAAATCTACAAAAGTCATACCAGAAAGTTAGAGTCACAGCAATAGAAAGGAGAGATGATGGGGAGTTAAGAACTAGGCAAGATCCCTTTGTGAATAAGGACTTCTAGGGCAGAGGAATCACACTGAGATTGTAGAGCTCAGGAGCACTCTGGAGGGGTGTTGTTTTGTGAGTTTGTAGTTCTAGAACTGAAGAGCACAGAGGATGGGTGTCTAGGGAGAGAAGTTCTAGTTTTGTATCCCCTTTGTCTAGTAGTGGGGATGGCAATTCTCTAGCTATCTCACTTTCTGCAATATGTTTATAATCATGCAGGTATTTTCCTTCTTTAATTTGCTTCAACACTTTTGCGTTTGCTACAGTAAGAACCTTTGGAACAAGTAATGATGCATTTATTCCTGAATTTTTTTATTAGCCATGGCAGATGCTTTCTGAAAAATAAATATATGAAAACAAGCTCAGCAGCACAGGTCTCTTCCTGTTGGAATTTACAGGTTTGGGATATAGTGTTTTGTTCATCAATGGAAAACTGAAATACATCCTAGTTGATTAGCTGCATTATATAGTTAATTCAAGAAAAGTGTTCAGATGATCTCATGTGCATATGCCGAATATAATACAAATTTGATATCGAACCTATCATAAAGCAACAAGTGAAGACCAGAGAAACATAATTTAAAATAAAGACAGTTACAAAGTAGTTGGTATTTACTAAATGTCAGCCTGTATTAAATATTTTACATGGATATTTTTAAATTTTCACAACAAATTTAGAGGTATTTATTTTATTTTTTTTTTCAATTTTTTTTTTCCTCATGGTTTATTTTTTTTTATATTTAAAAATTTCCATCTCCTTCCCTCCTCCTCCCCCCTCCCTCCCCTCCTTCTCCCCTTTCTCTCCCCTCCTTCTCCCCCTTCCCTCCCCTCCCCTCCACCCATACCTCCCCTCCCTCCCTCTCAAGGCCAAGGAGCCATCAGGGTTCCCCACTCTATGCTAAGACCAAGGTCCTCCCAACTCCCCCCAGGTCCAGGAAGGTGATCGACCAAGCTGAGAAGGCTCCCACAGAGCCCGTCCATGAAGAACAATCAGAGCCCAGAGCCATTGTCCTTTGCTTCTCAGTCAGCCCCCGCTGTTGGCCACACTCAGAGAGACGGGTTTGGTCGCATGATCCATCAGTCCCATTCCAACTGGAGTTGGTGATCTCCCATTAGTTCTGTCCCACCGTCTCCATGAGTGAACGCACCCCTCTCGTTCCTGACTTTCTCCCTCATGTTCTCGCTCCTTCTGCTCCTCATCGGGACCTTGGGAGCTCAGTCCAGTGCTCCAATGTGGGGCTCAGTCACCTTCCCCATCTGTCGCCAGCTGGAGGTTCCCTCACGGTCCTGACTTTCTTTCTCATGTTCTCTCTCCTTCTGCTCCTCATCAGGACCTTGGGAGCTCAGTCCGGTGCTCCAAGGTGGGGCTCTGTCATTTTCTTCATCTATCGTCAGGTGGAGGTTCTATGGTGATATGCAAGAAATTAAGTTAGAAGAAGGCGAAGATAAAATGTAAAATGCTTTGTCTAAATCCAAAACGAGCATTGGATTAGTTAACAACCCCCAATAAATCCAAAATCTACATAGCTTTAAAATCAATGGATGTCTCATGAATTGGTGTTGGGTGAACAAACAGAAGTCCTGGGACTTCACTTTGCAAAGGTTTTAGTCATGCATCATATATGGCTTCTCAGCTCAAAAGATGTAATAATGGCATCATGGCTGTTGGTGACCCTCTTTTACCAGTTACGGATTTCAATTTGTTTTTTAAGGAGTGGATATTTTAGGTGTCATCAACACTGGAATGATCATTTATAATTTGTTGACTGTGTACAAGCCTGTGGGTTTTGTGAAATACAATGAAAGCACAAAGATATTTACAATAAAAGCACTCAGCCATTCATGTGAAAGAAGAGCCTGCAGGACTCCTTATGAAACATTGTGATTTGCAAAAGAGATGGGTAAATATAAAGATGTGTACTTTAATAAAGGAATTATATAACCTTTAACCCATATTACTTATATACTAGAGAATCAAAGATTATTCAGTCCTGGTGCAGTGAACTCATTTAACAGTATTTATTCTTGTAGGCTATGTACAATATAACTATATAGAGTTACTATGACACAAATCCAGTCCTTTATACAACAGTTCCTGTGTGAGACACACCTCTGACTTGACAAGTGTGTATACACTGACAGTGTGTATACACTACGTCTCTGGGTTTTGTGTGCAGTTCTAACAACATTTAACCCATGGTGTCACTCCTGTGATAGACCCAGCTCCACACAAACAGAGCAGCAGTGTGGCCCACTCACTGAATATTGAACCTTACCTAATGACACTCTAAGTGTGTCGTGTACTGGTCTACATGATATCATTTGTGGGCTCCATAGTCTGAGTAAAACAAATAAGGCCTCCTGCTCTCCCTCCTACTCAGTAACTTAAAAATAAATAAGCCTTGTTTTATCAGTAAAATTTTTATTTTATTTATGTAGCATTTGATAAGGCCATCAATTTAATCTTTATATTCCATTTGTACAGCTGTCTTGTTGAAGAATAACAGACATATAGCAAGAATTCTACTTCATGTACTGGCTTTGTGGGAATCTAGTCTGTTTGGATGCTCACCTTCCTAGACCTAGATGGAGGGGAGAGGACCTTGGACTTCCCACAGGGCAGGGAACCCTGACTGCTCTTTGGACTAGAGAGGGAGGGGAAGGGGAGAGGGGGGAGTGGGAGGGAAATGGGAGGAGGGGAGGTGGTGAAAATTTGTAATAATAATAATAATAATGGAAAAAGAAGACATGCTCTCAAATAAAAAAACCCTCAGAGATACACTTCAATAACTGCTATAAATGGGATGTTTCATTAACTATCTCCAAGGTAAGAATGGCACTAATTTATAAAACTGCAGAATAATTTTCCCTAGTGTTTTGATGTTATGAATATTATATTATATATATATATAAAATCAAAATTTTGCTATCATATTGCAAAGTAAAGGGGATTTATATATTAATTTTATTTCATAGTCTTATTAATAGTGAGGTTGTGTTTTTATTTATAAAATGTGAATAATATCAGTGATGGTGACAAGTCAAGAAGCAGAGTGGGACAACAAGAATTATGCGAAGAGGAAAGTTTCAGTCTGCAGTCATCTCCCAGAGAGAGAGGAAGCAAGACACAGAGCAAGCAAGATGTGACTTCCTCGCTGAAAAAGGTACCAAGCCACGTGGCTAACACAGACAAGAATTATGGGATAATTTAAATTATAAGAGTTAATAAGAAGCCTGAGATACTAGGGCAATCAGTTTATAATTAATGTAGACCTCTGTGTGTTTTCTTTGGGACTGAACGACTGAAGGACCGGGTGGGACAGAAACCTTAGTCAACAGACAGGGCATCTTCACCTTGAACTACGAAGTGTTCATACAGGGAAAAAAGGAAGACACCAAGGGTATTGCTTTATTTCAGCTTGGCAGTTGCAATCTAGTGTCTCGAAGTTCGAGTTCACTGGTTACCATCAGCTCATAGAGCATAACAGAGAGGAACGACTGTAAGCTTTGCTTTTATTTCTGTGTCTTTCTCTTTTCATGTTTTGTATAGTGACTTTTGACATATTTTGACTTCTAAATCCCACAAGGATTATGAGATCTGCACTTCTACAAGAAAGATACAGAGTTATTGTAGAAAATGTGAAAGCTCTTTCCATTTGGAATGGACGGAAAACTGGGTGAATCAAGTTTATCGTCACAGTAAAGCTTTCTTTTTAAATGTTGTAGACTTTTGTTTTATGCTTATTGGCATTGATTCTATGTGTATGGGTGTTTTGGCTGGCATGTATGCCTGTACACTGTTGTATACGTGCTGTCTGAAGAGGCCAAAAGAGGGCATTAGAACTCCTTGAATTAGAATTTTAAAAAGTTTTAGCTGTCATGTAGGTGCTTGGCAAGAAACCTGGGATCTCTGGAAGAGCAGCAGCAAGTGCTTTTGACAGATGAGCCCCCAAATTGTCATATTTTTGCCCTTAACATTAACCAAATACATAAGTATATTCAAGTGTACCTGTCTCTCTTCTTTATGTAAATAATCCTTCAGGAAATATTTCTACATCGAAATAAAATAGCTCTGAATTTTGTCTAACATATATAGTAATGATATAAGCCACATTATTATTTATACAATACTTCCACTAGTTAGAGAAACTTTTACCTGGTTCATTTTCTCATGGTGGTTACAGTTACAAGTGGGCAGAGCTGTTTCCTCAATATAACTTTTGCACAATGCAATTTGAATAGCATTTAAATTTTGCACGTCACAGTGAACCTTCTTTTCATTTCCCACAACAATTTGAACATGAAATAAAAGTTCTTAGCTCTTCTACTTTATAAAGATAGCAGTGAAGCTGGATTTAGGGTTGGATTATCCTTTGCACCAGGTGGTTCACCTGGTGGTCTATCTGATTTGCTCACATGTATTCTGCTGTTAACTATGAAAAGGATTTTCACTCTGAGTAGTGAGTAGTGTAATATGCTATGCTACATTTACTTGGGAAGATAATTCTATGGGAAAATACAGTGAAATCCTAATTCCTTGTCATATAGACTAGCCTATAGAAAGCTATTTACATATTTACTTATGTCATCTAAAGATTTTCTTTATTTTCATTTAAAAAATTTAATTCATGTTCTTATAGCATTGATAATGGTATTTACGCCTATGTATCAACAAGAAAAGTTTTCTTGGCAGAAGAAAATAAATGTATCACAGGATGCTCAAGTATTTGCTGACGAATGTCTGCTTGATTTTTAAGGTGTGAAAGAAACTTATTTGTGAAAAAATTCAAGATACTTTTTTTTTTTTTTTTTTTTGGTTTTTCGAGACAGGGTTTCTCTGTGGCTTTGGAGCCTGTCCTGGAACTAGCTCTTGAGGACCAGGCTGGTCTCGAACTCACAGAAATCCGCCTGCCTCTGCCTCCCGAGTGCTGGGATTAAAGGCGTGCGCCACCACCGCCCGGCTTTATAAAGCAAATGCCAGTGTTAACAAAGCATGATGAGACTTGAATTTCTTAAGAACTTTTGGCCTCAAAGTCTTCAATCTGTTAATAAAAATATCCTTCCTATGAATTTAGGAGAGTCCTTTGTAAAGTGTCACTTGCTAAAGCACGGAGGATTATTAAAACTCGGATTATTATTTAAATACAATACTATTTTTAAAAACTATTCATGTGCGGAAATGATCTCCAATTTTATTTTTCTTCTCAAATTTAGTTACTTTGCAATTTAAAACATATACATTTCACTCAAATATATCACGTACTTTGATCATATTTCTCTCCTTTGCCCTATGCTGCCCTTTCCAAATCCTAAAGAGCTCCTTATACTTTGTCTGTGTGTGATGCTGGGAATTAAACCTAATGCACGCCAGACAAACACTGTTGCACTCAGCCTGCTTCTACTTCAATGTCAAACAACCATCCCCATATGCACATATGTACATACACACAACTCATGCACATTCATACATCAAATGAGGTCCAATACATGAGATAAAACCTACAGCACCTGCCTAAGTTTGACTTTTTTTCCCACTTTATATGGTCTCCTGTTACATTCCCCTTCCTTTCCTACAAATGATGTGTGTGTGTGTGTGTGTGTGTGTGTGTGTGTGTATGCATCTCACATTTTCTTTATCTGCTTGACTCTCTGTCCCATAACTTTCCTATTGTCAGCAACACTGCAGTATCCATAGATGTGTGCATATCTTTATGGTACAGAGACTTAGATTCTTTTGTGTACATTCCTGGGAATGGTCTAGGGCAATCTTACAATAGCTCTACTTTTAAGTTTTTTGAGAAATTGCAAGGCTCATTTACATATTTATTTAATTCCCCCTGCTCTCTCACTAGCATTTGCTGTTCTTTTGACTGAAGTGAGATAGAATTTCAGTGTAGTTTGGATTTACATTTCTCTGATATCCAAGGATACTGAATTTTTAAAAATAAATTTATTAGCCATTTGTTTTTCATCTTTGGAAAACTGACTTGATTCTGTTCCTTTTAATTTCTTTCTTTAAAAGACATTTTATTAATTCTTTGAGAATTCCATACAATATATTTTGGTCATATTAATGACCAGATCTCCTTAACTTCTCCCTCACCTCCCCACTCCTTCCAGTTCCCTGTCCTGGGACGTCACCTGGTCTATCTGTATTTTTCTGAAAGTGAGGTCATAGACTCTGATTGGGGAACCCTCTTTTCGTTTTCCTAATTGACAAGGCTTCACTATGTGGCCCAAGCTGTCATCAGTTGCTCAGCCCTACGGACTCCGTTCCTGAGTGCTGGGATCAGAAGCATGACATTGTTTATATGTATAATTTTAAAGTAAAAGATAGTTAGGAAGCAATTGAACTTACTAAAAATTGGAATTAGTTCCTATAAAAATAATTTTATCTGAGTGTACATATATTTATGAGTATAAGCAAAAGACCGGTCTGTATGTATTTGCATGATTTAAATGTGTAATTTTGAACATAAATGTTCAACACATTTGCCAAAAAGAACTTTAAGCCCATCCACAGGGAAAGACATATAGAGTTGTGGTAGGAAATATACCCAGGTTTTCAAATTAGCATGCATGGAATCTGGCAGCTGAATCTTTTTTTCTTTTTATCTTTTTATATTTAAAAATTTCCATCTCCTCCCCTCTTCCTCCTCCTTCCCTCCCCTCCTCTCCACCCATACCCCCTCCCTCCCTCTCCAGGCCAAGGAGCCATCAGGGTTCCCTACTCTATGTTAAGACCAAGGTCCTCCCAACTCCCCCCAGGTCCAGAAAGGTGATCGACCAAGCTGAGAAGGCTCCCACAGAGCCCGTCCATGCAGAAGAATCAAAGCCCAGCGCCATTGTCCTTGGCTTCTCAGTCAGCCCCCACCTTCGGCCACATTCAGAGAGTCCGGTTTGGTCGCACGTTCCATCAGTCCCATTCCAACTGGAGTTGGTGATCTCCTGTTAGTTCTGTCCCACCGTCTCAGTGGGTGAACGCACCCCTCACGGTCCTGACTTTCTTTCTCATGTTCTCCCTCCTTCTGCTCCTCATCAGGACCTTGGGCGCTCAGTCCAGTGCTCCAATGTGGGGCTCAGAGCCTGGCAGCTGAATCTTAGCAGGGCACACTGAAAATGTAGCTCTGATTGTTTACAACTAGTTCCACTTCTATGTTTTTAATATTAATGTTTAGAAAGTCCTCAAAGAAGTATTTGACTAAATCAAAGGACTTAGATCCACGTGGATAGATGACAGTCTTTTCCTTCATCTGAATATTTTATTGTTTTAAAAACAAGCTTCTGTTTTGTTGCTTATTTAAATGATAAAATTAATGCATAATCATTTATTAAAAGTTGAAAATACCAAAAGATTTAAGGAAGAAAAATATTCACACTTTGTCCCATTAAATCAAAATACAGTCATAAACAACATTTTGATAAATTTCACATCTATTTATGTTTAAGCTATTGAAATTGAAATTCACATAAATTTTCTTGCTGACATTTTAAAGTTAATAGCATGCCATAATCATCTTCAAACATCTCATACAGGGTATGTAAACACCATTGTACCAGTTACATTTCAATTAGAGAGGAATCATGTATATGTTAAGCAACACTGCCATAGCATGCGTGCACACATGCACACGCACATATATGTATATATACATATATGTGTATATATATGCTCTATGGCAGTGTTGCTTAACATTATATATACACACATATGTTTATAATGTAGCTGAGAAAGAGGGAAAATAGTCTGTGTGTGTCTGTGTACATGTGTTCATGCATGTTTACATATATGAGTTACTTTGTGTGCATGAAAGCCAGGCATCAATGTCCGATGTCCTCTATTGTTCTCCATCTTATTTTTTGAGTTAGGGTCCTTCACTAAACCGGGAACTCCCAGTAGTCTAGAGGCTGGTTAGTGAGCTCGGAAAAATCTGCTTCCCCTCAGGGGTTGCAGATGTGCATTGCCTCAGTAGGTTTTTAAGAATCTTGGCTAATTAAATATGCTTATAGACAATTTTAGACATACATGCAATGCACACTGACCACTATCACCCCTCCACCTATTTATCCACCCATTTTTTATGAGGTTCTGGGATTTTGCAGTCAAGTCTTATGCTTGCAAATCTCTTGCTTTATGCACTCACCCATCTCCCCAGCCCTCAAAGGTAAGTGGTCTTTATATGAAACTCTTCTATACTGGTGTGACACAAGAGCTCAGGGTCGGACTGAAAGCAACATAGGAGAAAAAATATTGATTAATAGCCAGGGAACAGAGATAAGTTAAAGCCTTTGAAATAGAACAGCTCTTTGGAAGTTCTGCTAGATAACTCCTTTGGTCTCCCATGGTCTTTAAACTTCCAACCCTGGTATGCAAATACCTGCACACAGATGCTGGTGTCTACCTCAATAGTAAGGCACATGTTTGGTTCAGAAATTGAAGGCGGACCTCTGAGCATCGCAGAAGCTTTGGCATGAATGCAGAACTAGATCCCAGAGGACCTGGGATTTTGAACAGAAGGGACAGGAGCTTCCCCATGGTGTGTACCTTGTCTTGTCTTAATACTATGCATATTAGGGCCTTAACGTGCCTTCCAAATCTCACACAAGGTATCCTATCCTGGCCTCCAATGTTAGAGCTACATAGAATGGTATTCTTGGAAGTTAAAGCCCTACTTAAATGGACATACTCCACAAAAAAGTGATTTTCATTTTGTAGTCAAAACTCACTTTAAGAAATGCATATGCTCCACTATACACTGCTCACACAATTACTGAATTTGGAAACAGAGATGCCCAATGGCATGCTTGTATATACTCTGTTGTATTGTACTTAGCCTCTGGGCATCTTGATATTTAGCATTTGTTGTCAAAAGCTATTAATTCTGCTGCCTTGAAAACCATTTAACTTTTCTTCAGAGTCCTGCTAAAGTGTGAAGGTCAGATAACAGTATCCTTAGATATGTGAAATTGATTTGTGCTCCTCTGCTGTGATATGTGTTTTTACTGCTGTAGTCCGTGAGCTGAATGGGCAGTCACCATCCTATGTGCTCTTCTGTATCTTTCTTGATTCTCTGACTTCAAGAGAAGACAAAGCATTTGCTTATTATTACATCAGCTCTTCAAAAAGACATTGGCATACAGTAGGTGAGTAGCAGGACTTCTTGAATTAATTAAATTATACCATTTATATAAACACAAAAGATTAATTCTTTTTCTTTGTTGTTGTTTTTGTTTGTTTGTTTTTTTAAATGGTGTTTCTGTGTAGCTTTGGAGACTGTCCTGGAACTCACTTTGTAGACCAAGCTGTTCCCAAACTCACAGACATCTGTCTATCTCTGGCTTCCATGTGCTGGGATTAAAGGCATGAGCCATAATTTTCTAGCTAATTGTTTTTCTTCTGTTACTTTCTTTATTTTTAAAAATATATTCTGTCCAAGGGGATTTCCCTGACTAGTTCTGTGGGCAGCAGAGGAAAGGGTGCCTGAACTGGCGCTATTCTATAGCCACACTGATGAATATCTTGCATATCACCATAGAACCTTCATCCGGCGATGGATGGAGATAGAGACAGAGACCCACATTGGAGCACTGGACTGAGCTCCCAAGGTCCAAATGAGGAGCAGTAGGAGAGAGAACATGAGCAAGGAAGTCAGGACCACAAGGGGTGCGCCTACCCACTGAGACAATGAGACTGATCTAATGGGAGCTCACCATTATGACTCATCATGGACTGGGACTGATGGAGCAGGTGATCAAACTGGACACTCAGAATGTGGCTGATAATGAGTGCTGACTGAGAAGCCAAGGACAATGGCACTGAATTTTGATCCTACTGCATGGACTGACCTTGTGGGAGCCTAGTCTGTTTGGATGCTCACCTTCCTAGACCTGGATGGAGGGGAGGACCTTGGACTTCCCACAGGGCAGGAAACCCTGACTGCTCTTAGGACTGGAGAAGGAGTGGGGGAAATGGGAGGTAAATGGGAGGAGGGGAGGAGGTTGAAATTTTTAATAAATAAATAAATAAATATATTCTGACTTTGGTCCTATAAATTTCTCCCCCAAAATGGTCTGATTAAAATTTTTTGCCAGTGTGATGGAAGACAGACACTGGAAAATATTTTTCCATTAGAATCATACAATTGACTAATATACCCATTTCACCTTGAATAAGAATATCTCAAGATTTTCTTATTTGACTTGATGATTTTTTTTTTAGAAAAGATGTCTTTCTGTAGTCTAGGTTGATCCAGAACTCACTAAGTAGCCCAGGTTGACTTTAGACAAACAGCAATCCTCCTGACATAGCCTTGAGCATGCTGAGATTACATATTGACAATTAAAATTAATTCAACATCCCACCCTGCCCCCACGTTCCCAATTTTTGCCTGGCAATCTTGACTACTTACAATATCCAGGAGGATAACTCTATGTTTTTCTTTGGGTTCACATTCTTATTATCTTCTCTAGGATCACAAATTATAGGCTCGATGTCCTTTAATTATGGCTAGAAACTGACTAT
The DNA here is from genome assembly GCF_903992535.2 of Arvicola amphibius. Taxonomy (NCBI): domain Eukaryota; kingdom Metazoa; phylum Chordata; class Mammalia; order Rodentia; family Cricetidae; genus Arvicola; species Arvicola amphibius. The sequence goes on from NC_052048.2 coordinate 172,475,635, forward strand.
GAGTGAGTACATCCCATGTTCATCTTTTTGGGTCTGAGTTACCTCATTCAGAATAGTGTTTTCTATTTCCATCCATTTGCATGCAAAATTCAAGATGTCATTGTTTTTTACCGCTGAGTAGTATTCTAACATGTATATATTCCACAGTTTCTTCATCCATTCTTCCACTGAAAGGTATCTAGGTTGTTTCCAGGATCTGGCTATTAGAAATAATGCTGCTATGAACATAGTTGAACAGATGCTTTTGTAGTATGATTGGGCATCTCTTGGGTAAATTCCCAAGAGTAGAATTGCTGGGTCCTGGGGTAGGTTGATTCCGAATTTTTTGAGAAACTGCCACACTGCTTTCCAAAGTGGTTGCACAAGTGTTCATTCCCACCAGCAATGGATGAGTGTACCCCTTACCCCACAACCTCTCCAGCAAGGCTATCATTGATGTTTTTAATTTTAGCCAATCTAACAGGTGTAAGATGGTATCTCAAAGTTGTTTTGATTTGCATTTCCCTGATCGCTAAGGAGGTTGAGCAAGGGGAGATGGGGAGAGAAAAGTGTGAAGGGGAGGATGGGGAGAGCTTGGGGGATGCTTGGGATATAGGAAGGGTGGATATGGGAGCAGGGAAGCATATATCTTAATTAAGGGAGCCATCTGAGGGTTGTCAAGAGACTTGACTCTAGAGGGGTTCCCAGGTATCCAGAGAGATGACCCCAGCTAGTTCCTTGGGCAGCTGAGGAGAGGGAGCCAGAAAAGGCCAGATCCTATAGCCATACTGATGAATATCTTGCATATCACCATAGAACCTTCATCTGGTGATGTTTGGAGATAGAGACAGAGCCCCACATTGGAGCACCGGACTGAGCTCCCAAGGTCCTGATGAGGAGCAGAAGGAGGGAGAACATGAGAAAGAAAGTCAGGACCATGAGGGGTGCGTTCACCCACTGAGACGGTGGGACAGAACTAACGGGAGATCACCTAGACCAGTTGGAATGGGACTGAGGGAACATGTGATCAAACCGGACTCTCTGAATGTGGCTGACGGTGGAGGCTGACTGAGAAGCCAAGGACAATGGCGATGGGCTTTGTTTCTATGGCATGAACGGGCTCTGTGTAAACCTTGTCAGTTTGGGTGCTCACCTTTCTGGACTTGCGGGGAGTTGGGAGGACCTTGGACTTAACATAGTGTAGGGAACCCTGATGGCTTTTTGGCCTGGAGAGGGAGGGAGTGGGGGTATGGTTGGAGGGAAGGGGAATGAATGGGGGGAAGGGGAGGAGATGGAAATTTTTAATAGAAAATGAGGAAAAAAATAAAATTAATTCAACAAACAATTTTTATGCAGTGTACTTGTACTAAAACTGAGATACGTTATGAATTTGTGATATTTTGAAAGTGTCATATGAGATAAATATCAGTCTCACTCTTCATGACAGTGTCTCAGAGTCACATAAATGTGTTGTTCAAGACATTTTTACGAATTCCAATTTCCACCCAAATGCTATGAAGTTCAGGTTTAGAAACCTGAAAACGTGTGGGGTTATTGTGATGGGGAGAGAGCAATGTTCTTGCAAGCTGGAGAGCCAGTATTTTCCCTGCCTGGTTTTGTGGTATCATTTGTTTTTCACATATTTTCAGATTGATTTTCTACCAAAATGAATGGCTTTTAAAAGAATTTGCTCTGCGGTGTTTTTAATTAGCAAGTACTTTCTAATAAAATTTAATTAAAAAATTAAAGTAGTTATGTAAACATCACTTTATTAGTACATTAGATGTTAATAACTCATTTTTTTATCTACAAAAATATCAATTCTAAAAGTCTTCCTTTTTTAAAATAATGTCTTTGAAACCAGCTTTTGAAAAAGTATGATCACTTATTTTTAAGTTTGCTGCTCCTTTCTGATATTTCTAAACCACCAAGAGGAATGAATCGTAATTAAGGCACAGACTCATCTACCACTGAGAGAAATTGGACACAGTGGGTATGAGCAGATGCCTTCTTGACAGTCCAACTAGTAAAGGATAATTTAATCACGGTTTTCCTTGCTGCGCAGCTTTCGACATGGTGGGCTATATGAAGAATTTTGAGATGAAAGGCCTTGAGTATTTTCTCCAGCAGTTAAACTTCACAGTGTAGTTTTCAGTGTCAAAGCTGATACCCCTAAGAGGCAGACAGGTGATGATGGTGCTTGAGCCGAGGAGATGAGTCTCAGCAGAGAGATGGGCTGGACTTGAACATACCTACAGCATTCAAGAACTTTCTTTTACACTCTTCAGATGATTTTTCTTAAGGGACAATTTTGCATGAATGATTTGGCATTTAAATAGACAATGCAGTTTACCTTAACAATAAACAGAAAAACCCCAGTTCTTTATATCGTTAATCTATATGACATAACCTTGGTTATTGGCATTAAGAGATAACTAAAATATGGCTTCTAGCATTATAGACCTTCAAAATATTACCATCCCACCTCCATGCTCAATACAAATGTTTTGGGTTCCAACTTGTTCTGATTTCTTTCTCTCTTATCTTCAGATTCCAATGTAATGGTTTAGATTTATCTTTCTTTCTTCCTTATCCTTCCTCCTAGACTTTGGGACAATGTTATTGTTAGGTTCATTTTATTTGATTGCTTTGATAACTTTTGATGTGGTACTTCAGAGCACTGATTGCCACTCACAGACTAGCAGGCTGTTAGACATTCTGTAAAAGAATTGAGAGGAAAGGGTGTGGCAAATGATAATTGCAACTCTTTTGGAAGCAGGCACCTTCTCTCTACATCCATTTTTGTTTATTATCTTCCCTAGAATATGGAGCAATGCCAGGAACACAGAAGACAATCAATACATTTCCCAAGAAAGTACAAGCAGTCATGCCTGAAAGAGAAAGAGGCACCGCATTAGAAATCAGCCTCCAGCTGAGTTTTCATCAAATGAGCCAGGTGTCTTATTTAAATTGTGGTAGCTGCTTGGTCTGGGAAAGAACAAAACAAACCAATGACAATGTTACTTACTTTACTCTGCACCACTCCTTCTGCAGGTGAAAGTTAGAAACAGCAGGAACAATAAGACCTCCTTGGTGCTCTCTGGCTGTGTGAACAGCGTGTGGGTCCTTTGTATAGCTTTTCCTCCAATTCCAGAAAGACAGGTTCTATCCTCTTAAAGTATCATCCAGTTGCCTTCAACTTCAGTGGCTCTGCCCAGATTTTGTGGTGTAAGAGCAGAGCCACCTCCCATTTTATATTCAAAAGGCCACTACTTCTGTGCACTGAAGATGTGAAAGTACACTGGCAGAGTTACAGAGTTGAGAAGAAAAGAGCCCACCAGTCAGATATGGAATAGAACCTGCTAAGCTCTCATTCTGATACTTGCACAGTTTGCAGGAAATAGGAGGGGAGATGCATAATTCCAGTTAGATAGTCTATAAAAGACAACCAAAAACAAATGTTGTTCTTCTCAGCTGTGAAACCTACTCCAAGGACATGTTGATTGAAACACTTTATTTAGACCTTGGGTTATTATACATAGGAGTTGATACTGATTTAATACAACATCTCATTTTCTTCTGAAAAAAGTGCATTTTGTAATGCTCCAATGTCTGAAACATTTTGAACACCACCACAGTGCATATCAGGGACCTTTGTTTCATGTGCTAAGGGAAAAATGCTATATAAAGTTACATGCAAGGTATGTGTTTAATCATCTCTCTGTCAACCATCAGCCAATACATCCATCTATCAAACAACATACACATCTGGATTCATGGATTTAAACAATTATAGAATCTGAAAAAAAAATCAAACACTATATGGAAACAGGACCTCAGGAACATCAGTGACACAGTCTGTAAACCTGCGGATTGCAATCTCAGCCTAAAGGCCCAGGAATCAGAAGTGCATAGAGGTTAGGGAGGTTAACTCCCAGACTAAGGATTCAGTCAGAGCATGAGTTTGTACTTTCCTCTGCTTGTCTGTGTATCCAGGCCTTCAATGGGTTGAGGGCCTCATACTCAGATTGTACAGCACAGGACACTTTGCTTACTTCGATAACTTAAATGTTGATCTCTTCTCAAACATCTTCACTGACACATCCTGAAGGGATTCTTAACTGTAGGCATCCTGCAGTCTTTTCAAGTTCACCCTTAAAATTAGCTATATGATCTCCCACTCTACAGCAAGTGATTTTGGTCGGATTCTGGAGCCCCGTAACATGAATGCATTTGGGTTTCTGAGAAGATGAATCATTCTTTCCAAAACTAAAATTGGGAAACACTCTTCCCATGCTTCTTATAAAGAGAAGATAGTATGATGAATTTAGCATTCTCATAATAAATATAACAGTAAGTTTCAGATAGTTTTTGGATGAAGACCAATGCCGTTGCCAAAGTATAGTTTACTTGACAGGATCTCAGCAGGCCCCAAGAAAACTGGTCTCTAAATGGAGTCCTCAGTGTCTAAATTGAACCAAGAAGAAACATAGTCTGCACGTGAAGGGTTTCCAATAGTTGTACTAGGTAGCTAGCTAGGAATTAGTAGGTTTAAAGGTCAGTGTGGATGGACCCCTTCTTCAGTCAGCTCTAGGATTCACCTACTGTGTTCCTAGTCATACAGATTTTTTTTTTTTTCCCTCATGGTTTATTTTTTTTTATATTTAAAAATTACCATCTCCTTCAGGAAGGGAAGTATCACAATTTCCCTTCCTTAAGATTTAGACTTGGAATTAGTAGGGTTATGTTGGGGGTATGTTTAGTGAAAGCAGTTTGCTAGTGGGAAAGCATGGCTGTTTTGTTTAGACTAGCTTTAATTCTTTTCTTTGTCAAAGTGCACACAAGATTTCTGAACTGCCGGAAATAATATAAGCTTACTACCTAGCAGAAGCCTTACTAGCAAAGAATAAAGACACATAACTATTCCCCTCCTTGAGAATTAATCAAATTGGACAGGTCAATCACTTAACAAGAAAATGTCCCTCAGCACAGCTGTCTCTTCTAAAAACTTTAAAACACAGTCTATAGCCTACATAGACATGTAGGCCGGAAAAATGGTTCATATCCCCTGTTCGTTGTCCCTTTTCGAGAGTGCCTTCCTCCTCAATCGCTTGTCTGGTTACTGCCCACTCTTATCTGTTAGTGTCCATCATATTAACTTGTAGTACATGCCACCTGTTCTTCACACTATACTTTGTTATGTTTAATCTGATTTCATTCGATGGAGAACACATGGACTGAGGAAACCAAGATGAAAATACAGGTTCTGGTAACCATTGGTATCATATTTCATAAAGTAGACAAACAGATCAATGCATTATTAAAGATTACAATAATAGTCACACATTTATATAGTCAATTGATTTTAATAAAAGTGTCAATAAGAAAGTAAGTCTCTTTAACCAGTGGTTATTAATTCAGAGACAATGAATTTCAACAGCGGTCTCACATCATATGCGATATTAATTTATACTGGGTTAATAGAACTAAGCTTGAGAGCTAAAGCAATAATGTTTCTATAAGAAAAGACTATGCTATCTTAGTGACATACGAATATATTACATAGTTTATAGCCTAAGAAATGACCTTAAATGAACAAAATACACTCTAAGTTCACTATACACAATTTTCTTTCACCAAAAGATGGTTAAATTTTGTATAATCCAAGGACTGCAAACATCCCAGCTGTGTCATTTCCCAGACAGAGAACTGCTGTCGTACTAAAAGAAAATTTATACATGTAGGTGAGCAAATATACAACTTCTTCTCAAGGATCATTCCTCCAGGGGTCTGACTGCTTTTGCATCTGCTCTAGTGGATTCAAATATTTCTAAGTATTCACCCAATCAAGCTACTTCACAGTTTCTTCAGGTGATTTCCACAAACAAACCTATGTATGGATCTTTATGAGCACTGAAAATTTTTCCTAAGTCAGTCATAATTGAAGTCAGCATTTCAATTATGAACTGTTTCCTTTATGCCAACCAGATTTCAGGAGTGCACTTAAGAAATGAACTTGCTGGATAACTCAAAGTAGTACAGAGAACTGCTTCTCATGTCTAGAGAAGTGTAAAGTCTAAAGATCAAACATTTCTTTCAAACAGAATTAGTTTGCTATGTAGTTAAAAATAGAGACAGTGACAAATGTCCCTGGCTGTGCCAGAATCCAGGACTGACCTTCCTAGTTCTTTTTACAATTATACAGCTGTCTATGTGGAAAACCAATTATTGAATTATTGGTTTTGGCAAAAGAAATGTAAAATATGAGTCTCAGCTCCATTTCTTAATTGCACTTCATCTAAGGTATGTATTTTAGTCTCTGTCACCTAAAATAAAATAGAGGGAGTAATTTTACTGGCCTTAAAATATATTGGAAAATTAAATAAGTTAATAGTGATAGGAACACTTTAAAAGTTAATAGTAATAGAACACACTTAGAAAAACTTGAATAGCAGACCCTCAGAGGTGACTTTTCTTCACTACCTCCCCTATCCCAAGGAGACAAAAAAAGCAGATACTTGTTCAACACTCTGCTTTCCTCCCTCCTGCACACCCCTTCAAACCCCTGACTTAACCCCTAGTGGAAGTTCTCAGTGCACAGACACATTTAACCTACAACTGCCCGAGGCCACAAATATGAGATCAAAAGAACATTTCTGACCAGGTAACAAACACACATCACACTCTCTGAGAATCCATAGGAGAAACAGAAACCAAGAAAGAAAAGACACATCCAATGAAGACAAAGCCAGAAGTCAGTATTCAGGCCTACATTCAGCAAACCCCAGCTGTCCAGAGGCTGCCACAAAAACACAATCAATAACAGCCTAGACAATATGTACCCACTAGAGCCAAGCTGTTCTACCACAGCAGACCCTGTATATTCCAACACAGCTGAAGTACAAGAAAAAGATCTCAAAACTGCCTGTATGAGGATGATAAAGTTCCTTAAAGGGGAAATTAATAAATCCCTTTAAATAATGAAAGAAAATACCAGCTGTGAAAGGAAATAAACAAAATCCTGCAGGACATGATAATGGAAAGAGAAACAATAAAGAAAACCCTAACCGAGGGAATTCTGGAAATGAAAAATTCAGGAATTCAAACAGGAGCTACAGAGGAAACCTCCATGAACAGAATACATGAGTTGTTAGAGACCATCTTAGGCACTGACGATAGAAGATGCGATAGAAGAAAGAGATGCATTGGTCAAGGAAAATATTAAATCTAAAAAAATCTCCAGGCATAAAATATACAGGAAATTTGATCCAGTGTGAAAAGACTAAACCTAAGAATAAAAGGAACAAAGGAAAGAGGAGAACCCAGCTCAAAGGCACAGAATGTTTTCTACAATAGCAAATAAAGAAATTTTTCCTAACTTAAAAGAGATGCCTGGAAAGATACAAAAAGCATATGGAACATTAAATAGATTGGAACAGAAAAGAAAATCACTTCACCACATAATAGCCAAAACATTTAACATACTAAACAAAGACAGAATATTAAAAGCTGTAAGGGAAAAGACCAGATAACATAAACAGCAGCTCTAGTAAAATTATACTTGACATCACAATGGAGACTTTAAAAGCCAGAAGAACATGGACACATGTGCTAAGAGAATGCAGATGTAGTCTCAGACTACTACAGCCAGCAAAGTGTTCAATTACCAAAGATGGTGAAAAGATATTCCATGATAAAGCCAATTCAAACAATATCTATCTGTAAATACAGCCTTTCAGTAGGTGCTAGAAGGAAAACCCATACCTAAAGAGATTAACTATATCCATGGGGAAAAACAACTCCACACAAGCAAAATCAAAAGAAGAGAAACACACACATAGTCATATACACTAACATGTACACACACACAGTCATATACACTAACATATAAACACACACAGTCACATACACTAACATATACACACACAGTCATATACACTAACATATATACACACACAGTCATATACACTAACATATACACACACACACAGTCATATACACTAACATATACACACACAGTCATATACACTAACATATACACACACCACCACTTTCACCACTGCCATCACCACCAAGAAAATAACAGGATTCAACCGCCTATGATGAATGGATTCAATTACCCAATAAAAAGACACAGACTTAACAGTATGGATGCAAAACCAGTATCCATCCTTCTGCTATATCCAAGAAATACATCTCAACCTCAAGGATAGACATCACCTCAGGGTAAATGGTCAGAAAAATATATTTTAAGGAAATGGACCTAAGAAGCAAACTGGCTTAGACATTTTAATATATAATGAAATAGACTTCAAACCAAAACTAATCAAAAGAGATGGGAAGAATTCAAGCAGAACTATACTTATCACTTGCACAAAACTGAACTCCAAGTGGATCACAGTCCTCAGGTTAAAACTACATACACTGAACCTGACAGAAGAGAAAGTGGGGAAGAGCTTTGAACTCCTTGGCACAGGAGAAGACTTTCTAAACAGAACACTGATACCACAGGCACTGATATTAACAATTAATAACAATTAATTAACAATTAATAAATGGGGCCTCAATAGTAGTATTTCTGGGTATTGAGGAAGGTTGTTTCCCAATTTCCTAGACATCACCACACTGATTCCCAAGGTGACTGTATAAGTTTGCACTCCCACCAGCAATGGAAGAGTGTTCCCTCTTTCCCACATCCTCTCCAGCATAAGCTTTCATCAGTGTTTTTGATCTTGGCCATTTTGAGGGGTGTAAGATAGAGAGTTGTTTTGATTTTTACCAAAAGAAGTTCAATCATACCACACGGACATGTGCTCAACTATGTTCATAGCATCATTACTTGTAATAGCCAGAACCTGGAAACAATCTAGATGCCCCACAACCAAACAATGGATAAAGAAAATGTGATACATTTACACAATGGTATACATAGCTGTAAAAAATAATGACATCTTGAAATTTGCAGGCAAATGGATGGTTCTATTAAAAAACATATTGAGTGAGGTAACTGAGACCCAGAAAGACAAATATAATATGTATTCACTCACAAGTGGCTTTTAGACATAAGCAAAGAAAATCAGCCTATAGGCCAGAACCCCAGAGAAACTAGACAACAAAGAGGACCCTAAGAGAAACATACATAGATCTACATAGGAAGGTGGAAAAGATAAGATCTTCTTAGTAAATTGGAGCATAGTGGTCATGGGAGAGGATATAATGGGAGAGGGGAGGAAGGGAGAGTTCAACAGAAAAAAAAAGAAGAAGAAAAAAAAAATGGGAACTCATAAAACTGACAAGTTTCTATAAGGCAAAAGACACTGTCATTTGGACAAAGTGGAAGCCTATAGAATAGAAAAGTAATTTTTATCTATTCCATATCTGAGGGAGGACTAATATCCAAAATATGAAAAGAATTAAAAAACCTAGATATTAAAAAAATCCAATTAAATCCTGGTGGTGGTGGCCCATGCCTTTAAACCCAGCACTCAGGAGGCAGAGGCAGACAGATTTCTGTGAGTTCAAGTCCAGCCTGGTCTACAAAGGGAGTTCCAGGAGAGGCTCCAAAAACTGCAAGGAAACCCTGTCTTGAAAAAAAATCCAATTAAAATATGGGGTATACATTTAAACAAAGAATTCTCGATGAAAGAAACTCAAGGTGTTAAGAAACTCTTGAAATATTCAACATCCTTAGCAACCAAGGAATGCAAATCAAAACTACTTTGAGATTCTATCTTACACCTGTCAGAATGACTAAAATTAATAACACAAAAGACAGATCACACTGGTGAGGATTTAGAGCAAGGAAAACACTCCTCCATTGCTTTTGGCAGTGCAAACTTTTGCAGTCACTATGGAAATCAATGTTGCAGTTTTGCAGGAAGACGGAAACTGATCTCCCTTAAGAACCAGATGTACCACTCCTGGACATACACCCAAAGGATGTGCCATCCTACTACAGAGACACTTGGTTCAGCCATGTTCATCACTGCTCTAGTCCTGGTGGCCAGAAATTGGAAACAAGCTAGACATCCCTCAACAGAAGAATGGATAAAGGAAATGTAGGACATTTATACAATAAAGTATTACTCATCTCCTAATAAGATTACATTATGAAATTTGCAGACAAATGGATGGAACTAGAAAAAAACTTCCTGAGTGAAGTAACCCAGATCCATATATATATATATATATATATATATATATATATATATATATATATATTCTTTTATATCTGCATATTATCTATTAAATAAAAGATAGCAAATCTATGGCCCATAAACTCAGAGAAGTTAGTCATAGAGGAAAGGACTGTGGTGGGCAAATAGACCTCTCTGGGAAGAACAAATAGAATAGATTTTAGTGCGAATTGGGGGGCAGGGTGGGATGGAATCAAAGGATCAGTTGGGGACTGGAGGGGAGATAAACTTGAGAGAGAGAATTTGGGAAGAGACAGCAAAATTGAGGGGTACTTGATAAATGGTATGAAAACCCAGTACAGTGGAAATTTTCTAAAATATATGAAGGCAATCCTAAAAACGTTTTCCTAATAATGGAGATGACAGATTCCCAACTAAACGTCCACTATCACCAAAGGAGTCTTTCTGAACCCAAACTGGGTTGCGTCAATTGAGTTGTTGTTCATGGGGGTCCCATGTAAAACTCCAAACAGCCTAGGCTGTTGGTCAAACAATGCGTTGAGCTTCACAAACTAATTGCAGGACCCCATTAATGAGGACAACACCCATACAACTCACTGAACATGAAGAATTAGAACTGGAACCCAATTCTCCTAATTACGTGGAGCCAGCACTGCTATGTTCTAGGATCTTTGGTTCAAGAAAGTACTCTCCAAGCTACCAAAAGATAAACATAAACAGCAACCAAGCCACAAAACATTTGACCCACAATATGTCCTGCCTACAAGATATGCTAGGGCAATGGTGAAACAGAATTTAGAGGAGTAGTCAACCGATGTCTGATTTGGCTTAAGGCTCATTTCATGAGACAGAACCCATACCTGAAACTGTTTGAGTGATCAAGAACCAGGCACTAGGTATTCCAGGGACCTAGGGTAAAACCAAATGCTACTGGTCTAAAAAATTAAAAAAATAAAGATAAAAATATAGCAAAATGAGTTCCAATGATATTCCACTATACTTATAAATCAGTACCTTATTCAGCCATTGCCAAAGGGGCTTCCTTCTGTAGCAGATGGAAAGAAATGCAGAAACCTGAAGTCAGACATCATGCAGAGAGGGAGGGGGGCAAGAGAAAGAGAGAGTCCTTGGAACTCACAGTTCTAAATGGGATGTCTCCACCAAATGTCACCTCAGGGCTCAGGGAACCCTGAGGAAAACAAGGCAGAAAGAGTGTGAAACCCAAAGGAGAAGAGGACATAAGGAAAACAAAGCTTCTAAATGAACAGGAAAAAAGCTCAGATAAACTCACCGAGACTGAAGAAGCAAAAAGCCTACTATGGTTTGCTTTAGGTCCTCTCTCTATATAAAACAACTTTTAGCTTAGCATTTTTATGGGAGCCCTGACTGTGAGAATGAGAGGGGTCTCTGATTCTTGTGCCTACTCTTTCTCTTCTTTTGGGTTGTCTTGTCCACCCTCAATGTAATGGTTTTTGTTCACCTTAAAGTTTATGCCATGTGCCAGTGGCAGTGCCAGGGGAGCAGCAAGTGGCAATTGATTTCAGGAGGTCATTTCTGCCCACCAAAATGCAAGACACTGATGAATGAATCTCAGATAGGTAAGGCCCAGAGAGCTTCAGCTCCAGAACGTCTCTTGCTACTGCTGTACCTTTATATGCTTACTGCTGCAATTTTTCTTTGGTATCTGACACGGTGTGAATGGCACTGCCGTTAAAGTAGTATGGAAATACCCCATTCTACTGGGCATTTTTACATGTGCATTATTATAAAGATGATTTCCTCTTAAGCTATCCTGTTTAAATTGTTGACTCGGCCCATGATAAAGCAATAGCTACAGTGAATAGAAAATCAGACCAGGAAAGGGTCACAGAGCTAGAACTTAAGAGTTTCTCTTTAGGAGTCATATAGAATATGGTTTAGGTTAATGATTAAAGAAAACAATAGCGTCCCAGGATTTAGCTCAAGTTTATTTTGATATTTGGAAATGTGTTCACAGGTTTTCTTGTGCATCATAGTATAAACAAAGCTTTAAATAATGACTTTAGGTTAGGTTAAGATGTTTTTATTAATGGTTTTGAGGTAGAAAATCATGGGGAACAATTTAAATAGAAAGGCACACTTTTAATAGCTGAGTGATGGCTTCATTGAGGTCAGGGAACAAAAACAATCATAGCCTGGCTAATGCTTGTTGATGTGCCTTTTTTTCTAGGATGGGATGGGTGATCAAAGGTGATGATTAATTCCTTGTACCCATTTCTGCCCTCAGCATCCAGATTATAAGCAAAACAAAAAGGTTAATATATAGGTATGTACCCTGAGTATTTAAAGTAAAGACGACTGATTGTTTTTCATATATAAAAGTTTAAATTTTTGATTATTTTATTTTTTTGTAATATTACCTTTTGAGATAAATAATAAAATGATTCATTCTTACTTTCAAACTACAAAATGTAGCCTATCAGTAAAGGAAGTGGCTGAGAAAAATACCTTGCCTGCTTATACATTTTTAATTTATAATAAGTTTTTGGATATGAATGTTTGTAGGTTCTTATGAATATTTTTCACCTGTAATACATAAATTTTTAATTATGTAAGGGAAATGGGAAACAGGTTTCTTTTTACTTGTATTCATTGTAGTCATTCACTTAAAAAACAGAATGTAAGCACATTGTAATTTTTATATTACCTGAAAGATTCTACTGGGATATGTAAGCTGTAAGGGAAAAAATAAAAACACGGAGAGACCCATCTGGATAGAGATAAGAAAAAAAGTAAAGAGATGAGAGAGATGATAGAAAGACCCTAAGTGTGTGTATGTGTGTGTCTAATTCCCCCCCGCTTTTTGCCAGCCCCAGAAAGGTAAGTTTTATTCCCTCAGATAAAAACGTCACCGCCTCCATGACTCCCCGCTCAGTTCCTGAGCTGCTGAAGGCTGGTCCTCCCAGCACTAGTCATGTGGTTGCTATCTCTCAGCAGCCTGTTGTTTTGTAAGGGGACACAGAAAAATGAGTGGATCTGGGCCGGATGGGAGATGGGGAGGAACTGGGAGGACTAAGGAGAGAGGAAAAATGTAATCAAGATGAATTGCATCTATGAGAAAAGAATCTATTTTCAATAAATGAAAAAAAATTAAAAAATTAAAAATGCTCTATTAAAAACCCAAAGTACAAAAACATTAGTGACACAGTAAAATAATCCTGTGTTCTTGTCATCCAGCTTTAGTGCCCATCAACATTTTTTATTTTATATATTGAAAACTCATTTTATTTGATTTATTCTAAAGCAAATTCAAAGCCTTAAATTAAGTTGTAAATATTTCACTATGTTGCTCTATTCTAAAATATGAGGAAATATTTCAAATACAGCTACATAGTATAGCATTGCACATTAGAAATTTAAAGGAAGGAATATATGAGCAAGGGAGGTCAAGATCATGATGGAAAAATCTAAACAGATGAATCAAGCTCATAGAAACTCATGAACTCTAGACGGACAACTGTGGAGCCTCCATGGGATCCAACAAGGCCCTCTGCATGTGGGTGACAGTCGTGTGGCTTAAGCAGTCTGTGGGGCCACTGGCCGTAGGACCAGAATCTATTCCTGGTGCATCAGCTAGCTTGTTGGAGCCCATTCCCTACGGTGGGATGCCATGCTCAGTCGTAGTGCAGGGTGGAGGACCTTGGTCCTGCCCCAACTTAATGTGCCAGACTTTGCTGACTTCCCATGGGGGCCCTTACCGGTTGAGGGAGAAAATAGGAGGTGGGTTGGGTAGGGTAAGGGGGGGCAGGAGGAGTGGTTGGGGGAGATCTGTGGATGGTTTGTATAATAAAATTTAAAATAATGAATTAATTTTTTTTAACGTTTTTCAGTACCTTTAATAAGAGAAACATCTGTCAGCTGACTACACTGTATTAAAAAGTCTTCCTAAACATGAAACAAAGCAAAGATTTTTTTTGGCTACATGATAATAATATTTTTTTAATTTTTTTCTTTCTCATGGTTTATTTTTTTTTATATTTAAAAATTTCCATCTCCTTCCCTCCTCCTCCCCCTTCCCTCCCTTCCTTCTCCCCCTTCCCTCCACCCATACCTCCCCTCCCTCCCTCTCAAGGCCAAGGAGCCATCAGGGTTCCCCACTCTATGCTAAGTCCAAGGTCCTCCCAACTCCCCCCAGGTCCAGGAAGGTGATCGACCAAGCTGATTAATTTTTAAAGATTAAAATGAATCAGGATATTATTTTGGCCTATTTTTCACTTCCACCAATTATCTCATCACAGCATTTTTAAAATTTATTTTTTAAATTTTATTTTACCTTCCAAACACAGTTCTGCCTCCAACCTCTTCGCCCACCCCTCCTCACTCCTCCATAACCCCGTCCTACTCCTGGTGCACTCTTTCCAATAGGCAAGGGCTGTTTTTAAGGTTTGCCGATTTGTATTGGGTTCCATGAAAATCTTGCCTTATGGCATTGGCAGATAATGTAACGTATAAAATACATTGTCCTTTCCTTTTCATACTTCATAGCTTTACAGCAATTTAAAATTCTGTATCATAGTATTATCTTTACACTAGAGCTAGCTTGAATGAATTGTGAAATTAGACAACAATCAGCAACAGATTATAAAATAGTTAGGTGAAAACTCACAGGAAAATATTTAATAAAACAAATAGATGTCAGTTGAACAGTGCACTTACCATAAATTTCGTAGTAGTGTTATAAAAATATATCCTTACAAGAAGTGTTATAATAATTTGAAGATACATTGAAACCCATTTTTTGTTGACCTCTAACAAAAGAATGAGACAATTCACACCCATTATCTCCTGACAATGACAATTATGCATCGCCATATTAATTTCCTCGCTCACTTTATGAATTAAAACAAATGAATCTAAAACAAAGGAGTTTGTCAACACTTCTTTCAAGGTACAACAAGGTATTTTAGTTGATAATCTTGAGGGAAATAAACCATGTAAATCCGGTTTGATATATATGATGTTAGTTGTCTACATGACAGCATCTAGAATTATCTCTTAGATGGGCCTCTGGGTAAATTTGGTGAACTTTGTCTTATGCTAACTGATCTCAGAAGAATTTCTTAATTGTGGATGGACTGTTCCCTACACAGAAGATTCTGGACTGCGTGTGTCAGAGAAAGCAACTTGAGCGCTAACACGCATATTCGTTGCTTTATAGTCCAGGTTATAAATGTGATGTGAACAGTTGCCTCCACTTGCTGTTACTGTGTTTCCCACTATTATGGAGCTGTGAGATAAAATAAGCCCTTTCTACCTTCTGTTTATTTTTGCCAAGACTTTTATCACAGCAATAAGAAAGGAAACTAAAGCAACATATAATGTTTTATCTGTCTTGCATGTATCTGTCGTACATCTGCGTATATCATCCTACCACATAAAACCCTAACATCTCTTGACATGTATATGCCTTTTCCAAACCAACTTTAGTGTTCCAATATATACTTCAAAAAAATTAGACAGCTTACGTGTTGCGGGATATTTGATTGCACTGTGAAACCCGAGACTGTGCCAACACCGTGAAACCTGAGACTGTGTTAATAAATTCAGTCTTGGATTAGTGGGTCGAACCAGCAAGTAGTCGACAGGAGTTAGCCAGAAAGAGTACAGAGAAGCAGGAGAGATTTTTTTGGCTTGGGCTGGGGCGGATAGAGAGACTTCCCTTGCTGGACTCTGGAAAAAAAATGTCAAGGTCTGCTGACTGAGCAGGTTGTTTCTGCTTCTCTCTGAGCTAGCAGATTTTCATCCCAACATCTGACCCCCAAGTCTTTATTGATAAATATAAGAATAGAGACTTAGTTAAAAACTACATTTGGTGGGAGCAGCAACAGAATCAGTGCAGGTGGGTCTGGAGTTCTGCTGGGTGCTGCCTGAGAGTGGGGGCTCTGCCTGAGAGGCGGGGCTCTGCCTGAGAGGTGGGGCTCTGCCTGTAGGTCCTGGGCAGAAGAAGGTGGTTAAAATACCATCAGATTCAGGAAAGGCCACTAAGCCGAAGACAGGAAAACAACACTTACATAACAGGTATCTATCTCTCAGTCCTTCAACTATATATTCTTTCCAATCTTATTTCTATCAATGATTGTTTTTTACAAAATTGCCTATAGTTCTTAATCTTTAATTTCACTTTCCAAATGATAACTTGAAAAACCCATTCCATAATATTCATACACAATATATAGTGTTTTAGGGTATAGTCCATTCTATTTATATTCAACATTAAGTAGATCTTTCATAATTTTTAATCCTTATGAGTGTGTAAAACATTTCTGCAATCTCTAGCATATAATAAGTGCTTTGGTATATATCATATACTTTGAATATATAAAAATTAGAATTTATAACTGAATATTTTCCCAAATTTTTGCTGCACAGTTATTTTTCTTCTTTAATACTATTATAATTATTATTTTCATTAGAAACTGTTTTGAGTGAAGTACATTTATATACAGATGGTGTTCTCATCTACACACAATTCCACTCATTTTAGTTTTTATAATTATAACCTTTACCTTTAATTTTACTTAATTTCTAAAACCTAATTTCTAGATTATTGTTTCAATGAATATTTTCAAGTCATAATGAAGATAGGTTATCCTTACCTCTGAAATCATATGCAAGTTTAAACTGAACACTTACAATGCATTTATTCAGTCAACAATATGGATCAGGAGGTAAAAGTGCTTTGTTGCAAAAGTTTGATCATTTGAGTTTGATTCCTAGAAAACATGTAAGAGTCTGAGAGAAAACAACCCTCAAAGTTAACCTCTGACCTCCACCCTCACACTGGAGCAAATGAGCCATTGCACACACATCACACACACTAATAATTAAAACATAATCTACTATATTATTACATTCAACCTTATAGTAACTTTTTTCCCACATAGATAATAAATCTCTGTGAAGCTAGGGGTTTATTTGCTTTATTTAAATGTAAATCAATTCAATAATATTCCAAAGAATACAAACAGATGAACATTTAAAATATATTTGTGGACAGTTGTTGAGCAGTTTCGTGTCATAGAGACAGTTTCTCAAGTCCTTCAGGATGCACTGCTTGTCATATTCTCTTTTTGGAAAGTATGTTTCTTTCCTGCTCTCCATTTTTGACGCCATCTCTCTCTCTCTCTCTGCCTAACCTCTCTCTCATCCTCTAACTTATTTTTTTCACAACAACAGATACCTTTCAACTTGATTTTGCCTTCTATGGGCCACCCTTGGGGCTAGGGAGGTCAATGGCTCACACTCTGCTCAAGATTTTGGCAGTCAAGATGGAAGTAAACTAGAGGACATCTTTTCTTTCTAAAAGAAACAGCTTAGTTAGTTTTATTTTGTATTGCAGCAAAATATATACATGCATACAAACATCCTATTGTCACCCTCTGAGCACATATTGAACATATTGAACTCCCCACATTGTTAGAAAGTGGACTTCTAGAACATTTCCAACATGCATAGCAACCTCTGTACTTATGGCACAGCATTTCTTATCTCATACTACCTGTACCTGAGGCCAGGACCATCCTAACATTTGACTCTATCTGTACCTTTATCTATATCATCTATATGTATATTTCTATATTTAACACATCTATATTGGCAACATAAAATTTTGGCAAAATTTGCAGCTTGTCAGGGAAGCAAATAGATTGAAATAACTAATTTGAAGGCTGTAGTCATTTACAGAAATCATTTGTATACAGAAACAGAAATTGAGTCTTTATTTAGAATGTGTCTACTAATTATCTAAATCATTTCTTAAATATCTCCTGCTTGAAATATGTTGTGAAAGTAATTTGATGAATAATGTTCTAACTTATGAACAAAAGGCCATACCAAATTCTTTATGGAGGTCTGCAGTTTGAATTTGGCATCTTCTCCATTGGGCCAGTGTTCAAGGGTTAGTCCTTAGCTTGACATTCTGTAAGGATGGCGGGATCTTTAAGAGGTAGGGCTTAGTAGGAGCATACCTTTGAAGAGAATTATGGGACTTGGGTTATTTTTTATCTTTTCTATTTACTTGTGTTTTTGGCATGGGTGGGCACCTTTTTTAAGTCTGATCTGCAAGAGAGACAACTACTATCATATACTAACATCTTGTTGATGAAGCTGTGGAGTCCCCTATTTGGTGAAACAAATTTTGTAGGGAACATTGGATCTTTATTGATTGCGGAACATAATGAGGCTAAATTATAAAAGAAGGCCAGCAGTTTGAAATAACAAAGTGCTTGTTTTTGTTCTTTCCTCTACATATTATATGTGAAGAGAGTGTTATAAACTATTACCATGCTTAAGAATGATAAAAATAATGTTTGTGTTAAGTCTCATTTATGGCTCTGCATGGTGGTATGCACCTTCAATTCCAGCATTCCAAAGGCAGAGGCAGAACGATCTTAGTTCAAGGCCAACCTGGTATGCAGAAAAAGTTCTAACACAGTCAGGGCTACACAGAAAAACTCTCTCTTGAAAACAAGAAAAGTCTTATTCACAACGATCCTTTATTTTTCTAAATTATTATGGAACTACATCATTCCCCCCAGTCCAGTGGTTCTCAGTCTGTGGGTGGCCACCCATTTGGGGGTTGAATAGCCCTTTCACAGGGATCACATGTCAGATATCCTGCATATCATATACTTACATTATAATCATAATGGTAGCAAAATCACAGTTTTGATGTAGCAGTGAAAATAATTTTATGGTTTGGAGTCACCACAGGAGGAACTGTACTAAAGGGTCACAGCATTAAGAAGGTTGAGAACCACTGTTCTTTGCTCCCTTCAATTCCTTCCATACAGCTCCTTTGTTATGTCTCAAATTGATTAACTCTCTCATCATTGCACACAGAGAGAGAGAGAGAGCAAGCGAGAGAGAGAGAGAGAGACATGTGCATGTGTACATGTGTGTTTTTCTAAATACATAAAAAACACTACTTGCCAACATGAACTGCCTAAGACCTGAACTACAATGATACCAAATGAACATGCTACTGTGGAAGGGGAAGGGGACAGCCAATGGGACCCTCAACTGTAGATGAAGAACTCCGGGTAACCGTGGAATGCTGAAAGCAGGGGAAATGTTCTTCCCTGTGGATGAGGCCCCATCCCACATCCAGTTGGTTATCAAATACCAAGTGTTCAGCATTAAGATCATATACATACTATTAAGAAATCTTTAAATTCTCATTTGCTTTATTTTATGAGTATGTTGCTGTGTCTGAGTGTATGTACATGTACTATATATGTGCAGTTGCCTGCAAAGACCAGAAGAGTGTGTCTAAAACCCTGGAGCTTGAGTTAAGGCAGCTGTTAGGCACCCAATGTGTGTGCTGGAAATTGAACCAGGGTCCTGTACAATAGCAGTAAGGACTCTAATCTCTGAACCATTCCTCTAATGCAAAAAAATTCTAAGTATTATATTTGAGCAATTTTGCTTGATCCAATATTTTTATATTATTCTGACAAGAAAAATTTATTGATTTATATTGAGTGTTACAAATGATTATCTATCTAAAGGTATTTCTTTAGGTATATATTTTGTAATTGGGCTTCATGTGGATAAGCCAGGTTTTTTTTGTAGCTTTTGGCATCAAACCCAAAGCTTTAAGTCTGTGTTCTTTCAGTGAGATACTGTATTTTTAAAAACTCCCTTTGTTTAAGAGATACCTCCATCTTTTCTGGCTTACATGTCTTATAATACTTACTGATGGCTGGAGAATTAAATTATTATGCAATAACTTCCAAATTTATTTCTGAGCAATAATACAGCTTCTCTATCAGTTGTTCCTTCAGCCATCAAGAAACCAACAAGCTATGTGGTCACATGCATGTAAACTCAGTACTCAAGAGACTGAGACAGGAGGATGGTGCTACATAAAAAGTGAGATTCTCCCTCATAAAAGTAAAGGGAAAAATAAAAGAAACATAAGACAAAGTTATTTTATAGATTAAATAAACTGTGTGGCATGACAGGTGCTTGGGGCTTCCTTGTTAGTAAAACTATGGGTTAACTACCTGAGTGTGGGAGAGGTCTTCAGGATACAGAACTGGGCACAGGCAGGATCCTTTCTAGCAGTAAAATGGAAATCTTTGAATCTTCTAGAATGGTTTTCTAATGCTTGCTGCTTGGAAGACTTTTAACACACCCAGTGCCCAAGTACAGCACCTTATTAATTAGTTAAGAGCATCTTAGGGTAGAAAACAGGTGTTAAGTTGCCTAAAAGTATACTAGATTATTCTAAGGTGCAGCAAAATGTGACAAATACTTTGATAAAATAAGATCTAGTTGCTCATGATCTCCCTCCTTTTGCTCCTCATCGGGACCTTGGGAGCTCAGTCCGGTGCTCCTATGTGGGGCTCTGTCATTTTCTCCATCCAATGCCAGGTGAAGGTTCTATGGTGATATGCAAGATATTCATGAGTATGGCAATAGGATCTGGCCATTTCTGGCACCCTCTCCTCAGCTGCCCAAGGACCTAGCTGGGGGCGTCTTCCTGGACACCTGGGAACCCCTCTAGAGTCAAGCCTCTGCCAACCCTAGAATGGCTCCCTTAAGTAAGATTCCTTGTTCCCATATCCACCCTTCCTATATCCCAACCATCCTATTCCCCCAAGCCCTTCCCATCCTCCACTTCACACTTTTCTCGCCCCCTCCCCCCTCCCCCCATCCCACCCCACCCCTATGTTCCCATTTTTTGTCCGGCAATCTTGTCTACTTCCAGTATCCAGGAGGATAACTATATGTTTTTCTTTGGGTTCACCTTCTTATATAGCTTCTCTAGGATTTTTACGAATTATAGGCTCGATGTCCTTTATTTATGGCTAGAACCCAATTATGAGTGAGTACATCCCATGTTCATCTTTTTGGGCCTGGGTTACCTCACTCAGGATGGTGTTTTCTATTTCCCTCCATTTGCATGCAAAATTCAAGATGTCATTGTTTTTTACCGCTGAGTAGTATTCTAGCATGTATATATTCCACACTTTCTTCAACCATTCTTCCACTGAAGGGCATCTAGGTTGTTTCCAGGTTCTGGCTATTACAAATCATGAGCAAGGAAGTCAGGACCGTGAGGAGTGCGTTTACCCATTGAGACGGTGGGACAGATCTAACGGGAGACCACCAAGTCCAGTTGGAATGGAACTGATGGAACAGGGGACCAAACCGGGCTCTCTGAATGTGGCTGACGGTGGAGGAGGACTGAGAAACCAAGGACAACGGCAATGAATGTGAACTCTACAGCATGGACGGGCTCACTGTGAGCCTTAACCTTCACCTGGCGATGGATGGAGATAGAGACAGAGCCCCACATTGGAGCACCGGACTGTGCTCCCAAAGTTCTGATGAGGAGCGGATGGAGAGAGATCATGAGAAAGTCAGAACCATGAGGGACGCGTTCATCCACTGAGACGGCAGGACAGAACTAATGGGAGACCACCAAGTCCACTTGGAATGGGACTGATGGAACATGCGACCAAATCGGACTCTCTGAGGGTGGCTGATGGTGGAGGCTGACCGAGGAGCCAAGGACAATGGCGATGGGCTTGGTCTCTACGACATGGATGGGCTCTGTGTGAGCCTTGTCAGTTCGGTTGCTCACCTTCCTGGACCTGGGGGGAGTTGGGAGGACCTTGGTCTCAACATAGTGTAGAGAACCCTGATGGCTGTTTGGCCTCAAGAGGGAGGGAGTGGGGGTGTGGGTGGAGGGGAGGGGAGGGAAGGGGAAGGAGGAGGGAAGGAGATGGCAATTTTTAATAAAAAATAAATAAACTGGAAAAAAAGAAAAAAAATAAATACCACAGTACAACTGAAAAAAAAATAAGATCTAGTTTTCTGGACCCCAGATAAGGAAAAACAAACAAACAAACAAAACAGTTTTTGTTCCTATGATTTCCTTCCCAAGTTGAGAATTTAGTACCAGGCTTGCCACATTGACGTCATCTCAAGGTTTCAAAATTGAGACCAAACAATGCCTTCCACTCTGGCATCTTCTTCTGACCTTATTATGTAGGCTTCCATAGACAGTTGAGCTAGTTTTCCTAAGTGAGACTTTTTTTCATGATTTTTATCAGTTCTTTTTGTGTGGTTTCTGTCTCTTGACCTCAAGAGTAACTAGACTGATATCACATTTGCTCAATGATTTTGTCTACTTAGGCTCACTCAATTAGGAGAAAGTACCACAATAACTGCTTCTATGCCTGCAGTTTAATCATAGTGGCTGACATTTCAGTGATTCATTTACATGACATTATTTTGTTTACTAACCTCTGGCATGGGTCAATAAGTCTCTATGCATAATTTAAATGTCTCAGCTAGATTTAAAAAAACTGTTATATGGTGGTTTCTTCTTAGAACTGTACAATGATGACATTTCACAAATTTTTCTGAAGGAAAGACTTTCTGTTTATATGTGGATAGTCACTACATTTTCCAGTTTTCTTAAGATTACTCAGTACGTGTGCATGTGCACATGCACGCACACACACACACACACACACACACACATGTACACACACAGTATAATTTATGACCTACATTATAGCATAAGAATTAAGTGTATGAATTCAAGGACAACTCAGCCTATAACAAATAGCTATATTGAGGCTTACATTATACACATATATGTATACATATACATATGTATATATGTGTGTGTGCATTTAAAATATTTAAATAATAATTAACTTATATAAGTCTGTCTCAAAAATAAACAGGAAAGGGAAAGCAGGGAAAAAATAGAGTCTGAAAAATATTAAAGATTAGAACATAGTGGTAAAAAAATTTAAAAATCTAAAATGATGTTTCTGAAACTCTCTCAAACTGCTAAAAACATTTAAAATGAAATGTTTATTTGAGCAAGGCTGAGGGATACAGCTCTACAGTCCTGGTTGCTAGGAGTCTAAAAGCAGGTGGACCACAACATCCACCGGGGCGACACAGAGAATTTGAGGCCCACTTGGAGAAAAGTAGAAACAAAGCTGGGGATGTAGTTCAGTGGGAGAACACTTGTCTGGAATATCCAAAGCCCAAAGCTCAAGCTCCCATATCATAAAATATTAGTTTAAAAATCAACAGGCACCCCACATTTTTCTTTTCATGCATATTTCTTTGAGCATTTACTCAATTTGTTTGTTCGTCTGTCTGACTGTTTATTGTCCGTCTCTCTTATCACACGCATGCACAATGGATGCCCCTTGTTTCACTTTCTACCGGCATCACTTCATATGCACCGTACTGTTCATTTGCTATCGAATTAACGTGCTTGCAGAACCTAAAATTTCAGCAAACTGAAGCAACAGGCAGAGCCGTACACTTAACAATATGTTGTGTTGGGGCTCAGATCCAGAGCTGTCTGTACGTAAGCAAGCACTGTGCCACCGAGCTGTGTCTCCAACCAGCAGCATGGCTATTACAGAAAGCAGTCAGAATCCGTTCTTGATTGAGAAGTTCTTCCCTCCAGACAGATGCCAATCTAGCTACATTACAAACCAACTTTGGTATACACAGCCTGTGCTGACCTTAGAGGAAGGGCTTATCTGAAGTCTCCTTATTCACCACAGTGCCCCATTGAAAATGCACTCCTCATCTGACATTCTTGTCATGCTCATCCCCAAAGACCAACAATAGCTCCTCCTGGAGACACTATTTGCGCTGTTGTCGCTCTCCTTACTCCAATTACTAGCTTTATTTCTGCAGTACAATTTATAGTTTTATATATAATATTATTTATATTATAAATATTATATTTATATAGCAAATATAAATATAATATTTATATATAAACAATGTTTTATATTTATATTTATTATATAAATATAATATTTATAATATACAAATAAATGCAAGATGTTATTCTTGCATTATTATAATGTATGTATAAATATATCTTGTAAAAACAATATATTACTTTGTGTTATATAAAATTCTACCTTGAATAAATTATTTTGTATTATTACTTCCTTTCACCTTATCTGCTTAACTACAACTTCAGTTAAGTAGAAGTTGTTTTATCTTCCCAATAATGTCTACTTTAATATAGGGCACATGGGAGATTTGTCTGGTCCTATGAATATATACCTAAAATTCTGATGTCATATTTGCTCCTTAAATAAATATTATTATGACTTTTGTTTGTTTGTACTCATTCACATGAATCAATTAAATATTAAAAAAATGTGTTAAGAAGTTGAAATACCAAAGACAAGCAAAGATTTAGATCAACATTATCACAAAGAAAATGACATGATTTAGTGGTAGATGTGTCCTGTGACTTGCTATACTTCACAAAGGATAAATGAACAGAAATAAATTCGACCTTTTCTGTGTAAGGAACTCACAGTTTTTTTTTTTTGTTGTTGTTGTTGTTCTGTAGAGTGATAGCAATGCTATCATGTTTTTTGTCTTAGTCTCTTTGTGGAATTTTCCGTGTTAACACTGATCCTGTGTGGTACCCATGGTTTACAGTATTTAGTCACTAAACTGCTTTGAAATGTTAAAGGAGCTTAATTCAGTGTTAAAGCTGATAGTGGAGGAGTGGTGTGTGTGTGTGTGTGTGTGTGTGTGCATGTGTGTGAATGCTCGCACATTTTGTGTGTGTGTATCTGTTTCTGTGAGTGTCTGTGTTTCCATATATGTGTGCCCTATGAATGTGTTCTGCCTCTCACGGGTCATTTAGTTCAATGGTTCCTAACACAGCCATGGTGAAACTCTAGGGTACTAAGGAGTTAGTGCAGGCTATTTTATAACCACATCTGTGCTTTGTACATTGCATAAACTCTAAGTTAATATCTTTTTATGTATTTTTGTTCAATGATATAAAGTTGATATTTTAATAGAACTCATTCTAGAAGTGATACATAATTCATAGAACTATCTTGCTATATATTTCTTATTAAATATTTAATTCATAAGTTTGATACTGTTGGAACCCAATAAAATTAGAAATTTTAAAAGATCTCCTTACAGCTTTGCCCCTAAAGAGAGATTTTAAATGAAGGATCATCATATTTTTGTTGTAAGAAGCTGCAGGGGCCTAAAGAAAACACAATAAGCTGTTGACACTGATTATAATGTTTGTTATACACTATTGCAATATTTAGATATTCTCTTGTGATTTTTAACAATACATTAGCATACTTGAAAACACTGCAGTATACATCATATCTATACCAGCAATTCTCAAAAATACTTTCTAGGATCACCTGAGATCCCTGCATGCCTTTAATTGAGCAAAGGCTGAGGTCAAATCATTTTCTTAATAATACTAAGATACTATTTACCTTTCACTGTTTTCTTGAATGAGGTTCCAGAGTCTATATGCCTTGTGATATTATAGTAGTGTGTCTGCTAAAGTAGAAACAGGGTTTGATAAATCTCCTACGAAGCCAGAAGTTTAAAAAATTAGTAACATTATAAAAAACAGTCTTTCACTACCTTTATTTTAAATAATGAAGTTGCTTAAGTAAATATATCTTCATTAACTATATAAAGTATAAATATTGTTGCTTTTTAATACAGTATTAATAGCTATCTCAGTTTTAATTTCTAATAGAGAGAATGTAACATGTATAAACAGAGTCTCAAGTTCTTGGTAATTTTTTACCATGGTTAGAGGGAATATAAGACAGAAAAGCTATGGGATTGCCATTTTAGTTTATACAGATAATTTGTTCTCTAACTTATTTGTAGAATTAATATTTACTTGGAATTTTAACTTTAGGAATCCAATTTTGCAAGTTTCAAATGAATAGCTTATGGTGTATTTTATTTTTACACTTCTAAGCCCCATATTTGGTAACACAAAAAAGTAAAAGATTGGTAAGTGGTGTTCTCTCTCTCTTTTCATTTAAAGAAGTAACTTCATAAACAATCCAAATTTATTATTAGCTTTAAATTTATATTGCCAAATATAACAGGGTATAAGAAGTTATTACATGGCCAAGGATTTTCTTCATTCTGTATCTTATCTATCAGGCTAACAATAGTTTAACACTAGGTTTCATGATCAAGCACATAGTTTTTTAAAACGATTTTATTAAGCTATCCATTTTTTCTCTGCTACCCTCTCTTCCTGTCCCCTCCCCTTTAACCCTCTTCCATGGTCCCCATGCTCCCAATTTACTCAGGAGATCGTGTCTTTTTCTACCTCCTATGTAGATTAGACCAATGTATTTTTCTCTTAGGGTTCTCATTTGTTGTCCAGGTTTTCTGGGATTGTGATTTGTGGGCTGGTTTTCTTTGCTTTATGTTTAAAAACCACCTATGTGTGAGCACATGTGATAATTGTTTTTCTGGTTCTTGGTTACCTCACTCTATATGATGTTTTCTATCTCCATGCATTTGCCTGCAGATTTCAAGATGTTATTATTTTTTCTGCTGTGTAGTACTCCATTGTGTAAATTTACTATATTTTCCTTATCCATTAATATTATTATTTTATCGAGGAGCATTTAGGTTGTTTCCAGGTTCTGGCTATGACAAACAATGCTTCTCTAAACATAGTTGAGTACATGTCCTTGTAGTTCGATTGAGCATCCTTTGGGCATATACCCAAAAGTGGTATTACTGGGTCTTGAGAAAGGTTGTTTCCTGATTTTCTGAGAAATCACCATACTGACACCCAAAGGGGTTATACAATTCAATACAATGCCCATCAAAATCCCAGCAAAATTCTTAACAGATATCAAAATAATGGTACTCAACTTCATATAGAAATGCACAAAATCCAGGATAGCCAAAAACAATCCTGTACAATAAAAGAACTTCTGGAGGTGTGGTAGAGTAATGGATACCAAAGTGTTCTTATAGTTTCAAACACATGGAAGTCAAAATTTTAAACATGGTATAACAACTTAGCATCTTTCTGTGATTTGAAGAATAAATTTTCCAAGTCTTTCTTTGTGGTTTGCTCACACTTATAATCATTTCTAACTTATGTCAGTGTAACTGATTCGCAGACATCAGACACCTCGTCTGTGTCAGTGCTGTCTTCGTGTGACATTTACTAATGTTATTTATCACTGCAAACAGGAAGTGGATTTTATCCCTCCGAACTCCCTTTCCTTTCTTTTCTTTTAAGGCTTCAAAGTAGAGAGAGGAATCCAGCTCTTTATTTCTTTCATTATCTGCAAATAATACAACTTTAGGGATTTCAGAAGGAGAAAGGTAAAAGAGAAAGGGAATGGGGGTATGGAATTCATTTGCATAGTTTACATTATACACCCAGTGTCTTGTTAGCACCATAAAGCAATTGGGATACTTACCAACATGTTTATTGCTTGATTTACTAGATACCAAATAAATTTCTTTATAAAAACTTTTAATTAACAAAGATGCACTATTATCTCTCAAAGTTCACATGATTTGTTCTTTCATTCTGCTTCCCAGTGCTTTGGTGACACCAAGGATTTCTTAATGTACAGGGAAGATTCTTGACTCATGCATTATTCATTCTTCATATAATCTCTGAGGAGCTTGTCTTTCTTATCCTAACCATTCTTTGCTAAGCACAAATTTTTGAGCAGAGGATTGAAGTCACATTTATAAAATATACTTTCTTAGGAGATCATGAAATATCATTGATAAACACTCATTTAAAAATACTTCTGCTCAACATTACATATTTTCTTTGCTTATTTTGAATATAATTTCTATCCTCATACATAAAATTTATATTTACCTCTATTGTTTTGTTCTTTTTATTAAATTCTGCTCATATGCCTTAATTTTTTTCCTTTTTATCTTAATTCTGTCACGAACACATGAGTCATTTGAACCAGCTTTGGCACATCTCTAAGTTCACAAGGTCACAGTGATCCCATCTGAGATATTGATGAGTGGCCGCAAAGTAAAACAGGCCACCTAAAAAACTGATTGAAAATTGGCATGACTACTACATAGCAATCTGAATTCATGGTAATACCACCAGTTATGAATCCAAATAACGACTAATAATTGCATCTTGTTTCTTTGATTTTTTTTCATAAGTCCATCATGAGAAATGCTTACAAACAAAGCATTAGTAAGTATATTCACTCTCTGTACAATAGGCCTCCAGGGATACTGAGCCCAGGATAACCCTTGAACAGATAGATCTTGGCATCTTGGCATCAGAAGCAGACAAATTATAGGATGTGAGAGTATAGAAGTGACAGGGCAAAGACTCACACATCAAAAGGGTTTGCTAATAATAATAATAATAATAAAAAGACATATGAAATGTTCCCTTTGTATGTTAGTTAAACACTCACAGCCCTTTTCTGAATCTGACACAAAGATTCCATAATGTTATTTTTACCAAAATTATTTACTTTTACTTGATAAAAAGTTACATTTTTTATTCTGTACAATATAATATTTTTAAATATGTGTACATAACGGAATGGCTAAATTGAGGTAATGTGTGCATATACTACTAGCTAATGTAGTTATCACTTTTTGTGGTGAGAACACCTAAAGTCTACTGAAAAGATGTCAAGAATACAATATTGTAATTGTTTTCAATAGTCATTATGTTGAACCGTAGATCTTCTGAACTTATTCTTCCTATAAAACTGAAATGTTCGATGTCCTTTAATTATGGCTAGAAACCAATTATGAGTGAGTACATCCCATGTTCATCTTTTTGGGTCTGAGTTACCTCATTCAGAATAGTGTTTTCTATTTCCATCCATTTGCATGCAAAATTCAAGATGTCATTGTTTTTTACCACTGAGTAGTATTCTAACATGTATATATTCTACAGTTTCTTCATCCATTCTTCCACTGAAAGGTATCTAGGTTGTTTCCAGGATCTGGCTATTACAAATAATGCTGCTATGAACATAGTTGAGCAAATGCTTTTGTAGTATGATTGGGCATCTCTTGGGTAAATTCCCAAGAGTGGAATTACTGGGTCCTGGGGTAGGTTGATTCCGAATTTCCTGAGAAACCGCCACACTGCTTTCCAAAGTGGTTGCACAAGTGTGCATTCCCACCAGCAATGGAAGAGTGTACCCCTTACCCCACAACCTCTCCAGCAAAGGTTATCATTGGTGTTTTGGATTTTAGCCAATCTGACAGGTGTAAGATGATATCTCAAAGTTGTTTTGATTTGCATTTCCCTGATAGCTAAGGAGGTTGAGCATGACCTTAAGTGTCTTTTGGCCATTTGAACTTCTTCTGTTGAGAATTCTCTGTTCAGATCAGCGCCCCATTTTTTAATTGGGTTAGTTAGCATTTTAAAGTCTACTCTCTTGTGTTCCTTATATATTTTAGAGATCAGACCTTTGTCAGTTGCAGGGTTGGTGAAGATCTTTTCCCAGTCAGTAGGCTGCCTTTGTGGACATCGAGCCTATAATTCGGGATCCCTGAGAAGATAATAAGAAGAACCTCCACCTGGCGATAGATGAAGAAAATGACTGAGCCCCACATTGGAGCACTGGACTGAGCTCCCAAGGTCCTGATGAGGAGCAGAAGGAGGGAGAACATGAGAAAGAAAATCAGGACCATGAGGGGTGCGTTCACCCATGGAGACGGTGGGACAGAACTAATGGGAGATCACCAACTCCAGTTGGAATGGGACTGATGGAATGTGAGACCAAACCGGACTCTCCGAATGTGGCCGACGGTGGAAGCTGACTGAGAAGCCAAGGACAATGGCGCTGGGCTTTGATTCTTCTGCATGGACGGGCTCTGTGGGAGCCTTCTCAGCTTGCTTGATCACCTTCCTGGACCTGGGGGGAGTTGGGAGGACCTTGGTCTAAACATAGAGTAGGGAACCCTGATGGCTCCTTGGCCTGGAGAGGGAGGGGGGTATGGGTGGAGGGGAGGGGAGGGAAGGGGGAGGAGGAGGGGAGGAGATGGAAATTTTTAAATATAAAAAAATAAACCATAAAAAACTGAAATGTTTCATTTGACCAATAATTCACCCAAAATATCTTTCAACTGTTTTTTTTTAATTTAGTTTGAACAGTTGTGCAAGTATACATATTAACGATAATCGCATGGTGTTTTAACACATGTTTATACTGCAAAATGTTTATATTTCAATCATGTTAAATATGCTTAGGTCCTCAAATGTTTATTTCTTTATAATAAAACTCAAAGTACTTTCTCCTAAATTTTTGAATGTTACAGTACATTATTGCTATATATTGCCACCATACTGTATAAAAAGCACACCAGAACATCATGCCTCTAACTATACTTTAATATCCATTGATCAACTTTCCCCCAAGTTTTGTTGTGTAGTAATTCATTTATGTATATTTATTACATTTTTATTTATTCTTTCATAATTCTTTCATTTATAAAATGTATTATTTTCACATTCAAATCCCACTCCTCCCTTCTAGTTCTTCTTAGGCTATAATATATTCCCCTCCCAAATTCATATGTTTCTTTTTGTATTGCCTAGGAAATCCAATTTGTGTTATTCATATATAATGAATTTGGGACTATCCACTGAAGCATGCTCAACCTATCAGAGAGCACAACTGTAAGAAAATTTACTCTCCCTGTCCTATT
Source organism: Arvicola amphibius (assembly GCF_903992535.2). NCBI lineage: Eukaryota > Metazoa > Chordata > Mammalia > Rodentia > Cricetidae > Arvicola > Arvicola amphibius. The sequence goes on from NC_052048.2 coordinate 172,506,309, forward strand.
ATTTGTCAACTGTCAATAGTTACTCAGCTATGACATAGGCATGTGTGCCTTTCCTCAATCAATGTTGGAATTTAGACTGGCTTGGTCTGCATACATCTTGGGAAAGCAACCACATTTGTTGAGTCCATGAGTTTTATGATCCTGCTGTATTTAGAAGACATCATTTTGATCTTGATCTGGTCTTTTGATACTTCCAGCTCTTCCATTATTTCTGCCTTCCTCTTTTGTGATCACCTAAACACGGAATATGGAGTATAATATCAATGTTCTATGTATGGCTGAGCACTCCACAGATACTTGTTGTCTCCTCTTGGATCAGCTGTGAATTTTTGTACTGTCACCTACTGCATGAAGATACTTCTCCAGTGAAGATGGAGAACTGCACCAATATATGCTTACAGAGATAAGAATTTAGAAAGTAGTTTCCTATGACATCTCACAACCATCTGTAACTGTAATTCTGGCAGTCAGATATTAGTCTCTATGTGAACCTGGTATACATATGGTACATATACACAAAGATATACAAAATGTCCATATATGTTAAATAAATGAAGTCTTAAAAATAATTACATAAATTCCTCATTATGGGTTTGGGTGTGGACATTCACTATCTCATCTATGCCATAATTTAACTGCCTTGATCCTATGCACGTTCTATGCAGGTAAAACATAGTAGCCGTGAGTGTATGAGTGCAACAACCACATCATGTCCAAAAGACAACACTTCATGGGAATTCTTTCCATCCTTCATCTCTCACATTCTTTCTGTGTTCTCTTCCATAGCATTCCTCAAGCTGTGGTGTTGGTGATGATTAATACTGATGTCCTCTTTATGTCTCTTTTCCTTAGCATTTTTGCCAGTTATGCATCTCAACATTGACTGCTTTCTAGACCTACAGGAAGATTCTCTGACCGAGTTGAGAATAGCCACACCTGTAGGAATAAACATAGGTATTTTGAAATTACTTTGAATGCACAGACATTTAGTAAAATAATAATAGCCGGTTCTAGTTTAGGCTCACTGACCTCACCATCCATGTGGTTTGATACTATTACAGAAGCAAGCAAGCAGTTCCCTCCCGTGAAACATACCCTACTTGTTTATTTTCGATTCTACTCCCTCATGACCAGTTTCTTATTTAGAATGTCCTTACATGAGCTTATATCCTGAAATATACTCTATTCTTTCTTCTAAAACTTTTAGAGTTTTAGCTCTAACATTAAGCTCTCTAATCCACTTGCAGTTTATTTTTATCCAAGGTGAAAGAGGAGGATTAACTTTCATTTATTATGTGCTTCTGTCCGATGTCTAGTTTTCCCAGTACCATTATTGAAGATGATGATGTCTTTTCACCATTATGTATTTTTGGTATCTTTCTCCTAAATTGGGTGGTTATAGATGTCTGCGTTCTCAACTCTATTAAATTGGTAATTCCTTTTTTTGTGCTAGTAACATACCATTATAACTCTGTAACAAGACTTGAAATCGAGTGTTGATACCTCTAGAAGCATTCCTATTGCTTAGGAGTATTTTGGACATTCATGGTAATTTACACTAATGTATTCATTTTAAGATCAAGACAGACAAGTTCCCAGTGCTAAGAGCAAGATGTTAATATGTCTCCTATGCCTAGTCAAGAAGCTATCACCAATTGATATTCACTTGCAAAAGAAAAAATAGATTTTTCCAATGTAGTCACACATGGTGTTTAATCAACACTTAATTCCAAAACCAGCAAAAAATGGTCAATGCAAAACAAGTTCAATGATATTTTCATAGATTTTTTTCTCTCATCTTGCTTTGTTTGAGCATTTTTTTTTTTTTGGTCTTAATGTTTTTTGTTTGTAGAGTCTGTTTTCAGATTTTGTGCTTTTATTTTTTGTTTTAAAATTCTGGGTTGTGGTGGTTTGAATAGGAATGGCCCTCATAGACTCTTTTGTTTGATTGTTTGACCCAGAAGGAGTGGCACTATTAGGAGGTGTGGCCTTGTTGGAGTAGGTGTAACCTTCTTGGAGAAAATGTGTCAATGTGGAGGAGGGCTTTAAGGTCTTTTAAGCTCAAGTCTTGCCAGAGTGGCAGTTTTTCCTTTTACTGACTGTGGATCAAGATGTAAGACTCTCAGCACCATGCATAAAGGCTGCTGTGGCTTGCCATAATGATAATGGACTAAACCTCTGAAACTGTAAGCCAGATATAATTAAATGTTTTTCTTTATAAGAGTGGCCATTGTCATGGTGTCTCTTTACAACAATGGGAACTTTAACTAAGATATGTTTGTTTAGTATTTTGTTTGTCTGTTTCATTTTTTTTTCCCTAAAGATACAGAGAATGAAAGGGCATGGAGTTTGGTGGGAAAAATGTGGGAGGATCTGGCCGAGTCATCATCATGATTAGAAAACATCATATAAGTTTTTTCATTAAAATAATTAATTGAGCTAAAATGATTAGTTTTCTCAATTTGTGAAGAATTGTGTTGGAATTTTGATAAGGATTGCATTGAATCAATCCTATTTTTACCAATCTATGTGTATGAGGGATATCCCCTTCTTTTGCCTTTTTTGGTCTCTCTCCCTCTCTCTCTCTCTCTCTCTCTCTCTCTCTCTCTCTCTCTCTCTCTCTCTCGCTCTTTCTTGGTTGACCTAATTTAGGTTTTCTTTGCTTATTGTTGAGGCTATGTAAATAAGTTTGTTTCAGTGATTTCTTTTGCAGTATGTTTTGCTCTGATAGATAGCTATACTACATAGATTTTGTTAATTTTGTGACTGATCACATTGCTGGAAGTGTTTCTCAGCTCAGGGAGTTTCCTGGTGGATGGTCTTTCATATACACAGCCATATCATTTGCAAATAGGATTATTTTTACTTGTTTACTATCTGTACTTTTTTTGGATTCCCTTCTTTTGTCTTACCACTTTAGCTAAAACTTCAAGTACTGTGTGGGATAAAGCTGGTCAAGATGGACATGCTCTTTTTCCTGATACGAAACCCAGATAACAACACAAGAAAAAGATATAGGCCAACCTCCTGATGAACACTGTCATGAACTTTCTCAACCGAAAACTTATAGGCAGAATTTTAAAGCATATCTAAAAGATTAGTCACTATAATGAAGTAGTCCTAATTTCAGGGATACATAGATGGTTCAATACATGCAAATCAGTAAGTGCAATTCACCATGTAGAAGAATTCAAAGACAGAGATCACATGATAACGTCAATTGTTGATAAAATAGTCTTTGGTAAAATCCAACAACCCTTCATGATAGCCCTCTTCTATTTTAAAAATGTCAGGCTTCATCTCTCCCTTGAATCACCTACACACTGGCATATCTCATGGTGAGTTTTAATGGCTATGATTCCACCTCCTTATTATTTTTAGAGTGTCTTGTTTTCATGTAGTTTCCAATTCTCAATTTATTCTCTGATGGTCTCTACAGTTCTTCATGTTCAGGAGGATTTTACAGCCAGTGTTGGATGTGTCAGATCCTATGACATGAACACAGTGACTCAAATTATGTCTGTGCTGTAGGCATTCAGAGGCTGTTTTCCTCAAAGAGAGGTAGGGCAAGTAGGCTCAATGAAGGCAGCTGTGTGGGAACTCTGGGAAATTTCTGCACATACCAGGGAAGATTCAAGGATTCATTTTAATGGTTTTAATAAGCTAAATGAATTAATGGTCTTTAATGCAGCATAGGCCTGTAAGAAACTGTTTTTAGTTATTCTCTGGGATAGAAAGAGGTTGTTCTGTGGGAAACAGAGAGTTGTATAAGTTTCAGATGTGTCAGTTTTGGCTGGGCACCACACCGTCACTTTTCTTCATTTTGATTGGTTCTGGATTTCTGAAAAGGTCTTCATTTTAAAAATGTTTTATTTGTTTACTTATTTTTATTTATTTATTTTTGATAAGGTGTGAGAGCTTCACCTAAGTGGTCAGGGGACTGTTTGCAGTACTATTGGGAATGATGTACAGGAGCGGGAGTGAGTTACTTCAAGACCCAGAACCTCACTAGACTCAAGAAGTTGATTAGGTTTCCAGTACCAGGCAGAAGTTTTCTGATAAAATTTTTGGATTTCTTATATACAATATTATATATGAGGAAGAAAGAAGAAATGGGGATAGTTGAACTCTTCTTTTCCTATTGGATACTTTTAACTCTAGTCTCTTGCGTTACTGATCCAGGTAGTAACACAATATTGAAATTGTATGTAAAGAATGAACAGCCCTGCATTTTTTAGGATTTCCGTGGGATTGCTTCAAGCTTTTCTCTATTTGGTATGATGTTGACTGTTAATTTTGCATATATAGATTTTGTGTCCAGGTATGTTTGCTTTAGTCCTACACTCTAGAACTTTTGTCATCAAGGAATGTTGTAAGTTGCAAAAGGCCTTCTCTGGGTCTATTGATGTGATAGTGTGCACTGTCTTTAAATCCACCTATATGGCTTATGACATTTATTGACTTACATTAAACTAATATCACTTCTCTGGGATAAAGCCAACTTGTTCATGATGAATAACTTTTTTGATGTATGTCTCTTTGTATACATTTTGCGAGTATTTTTATTAAAGATCTTTGAATCTATTATTATCAAGGTTATTGACCTGTAGTTGGTCTGAAATTTTGAAAGTGTGTGTGTGTGTGTGTGTGTGTGTGTGTGTGTGAGAGAGAGAGAGAGAGAGAGAGAGAGAGAGAGAGAGAGAGGGAGAGAAAGACTTTGCATGGCTATGATAGTGGTACTGACTTCACAGAAAAACTTTAGCAGTGCTCCCTCTTTCTTCCTTCCTTCCTCTCCCTCCCACCTCCTTCTTTCTTTCTCTCTCTGTCTCCCTCCCTCGTTCCCACCCTCTTCTTCCTTCCTTCCTTCCTTCCTTTCTTTCTTTCTTTCTTTCTTTCTTTCTTTCTTTCTTTCTTTCTTCCTACCTTTCTTCTCTATCTTCCTTCCTTCCTGTTGACAGAGGTTTCCATCCCACCCAGTCCCACAACTACTCAGTCCCAAAGAAAAAACATAGAGGTCTACATTAATTATAAACTGGTTGGCCTATTAGCTCAGGCTTCTTATTAACTCTTATAGCCTACATTAACTCATAATTCATGTCTGTGTTAGCCATGTAGCTTGGTACCTTTGATCAATGAGGCATTTTCATTGCTTCCTCTGTTTTTGGATGACAACTGCAAAACTCTTTGCAGAATTCTCCTGTTCTCATTGCTCTGCCTATACTTCCTGCCTGGCTACTGGCCAATCATCATTTTAGTAAAACAATACAAGTGATAGGTTACAAGACCATTGTCCCACAGCACCTTTCTTCATTCCTTCTTTTGTTCCTTTTTTCTTTCTTTTCTTTCTTTCTCCTAAAATAACTCAAGTATTGGTTGTGTATCTTCTGTGAATGTTTGAATGTCTGGAGGAATTCTGTTGTAAATCCATCCGAGTCTTGACCTTCTGTTGTTGTTTTTTTTCCCAGAAAGCTTTTTATTACTCTTTAAACTAGAGCATTTATATGACTTTATTGAGGTTGTTAATCTTCTCTTGTTTATTCAGTTTTGGTGGACTTGATCATCTAGAAATTCATCCATTTCTTTTGGTTTTTCCAGATTAAGGAGATATGGGTTTTTCAAGTATCACCTTATAAAACTCAATATGTCCTCAGTATCAGTTGTAATTTTTTTCTGTTCATTTCCCATTCTGTTAACTTGGATCATCTCTTTGTTTTGATCACTATGTTCAGGTTCTGTTGATCTTGTTAGCATCCTCAAAGAACCAGCTCTTAGATTTATTGATTATCTCTACTGTTTTCTTTACTACAGTTTTATTCATTTCTGCTCTGATTTTTATTATTCCTTGGCTTCTTCTGGATTTGGGTTTTGTTTATTATTGTTTTGCCAATTTTTTCACTTTATAGTTAAGTTTTTATTTATTACTATTCTTATTTTTAATGTAAGCACCGAAAACAGTAAACTTCCTAGATATGACTAATTTTAATGTCTCTCAAAGGTTTTATTGTGCTGTGTTTCTATTCTCATTTAATTTCAACAGAATTTTTTTTTCTTTTTTCTTGATATTTTTCTTTGACCTATTTATCATTCAGGAGTAAATTGTTTAATCTTAATCTCCCTGAGCTTGTGTAATAATTCATGATTTGCTTCCTTGGATTTTAAGTTTTATTGTATTATACTCAGATAGATTACATAGTGTTATTTAAATCTTTCTAAAGTTTTAAAACTGTTTTGAGACACAGAATGTGTAATCCATTGTTTTGAATTGATCACACACAGTCCTTTTAAGGGATGCCTCAAAATTTGTGTAATTATAGTAGTAAATTTAAACGTGAGGAAACATGACCACATGCATATTTACAAATGCCACCCCTTGCACTGAATCCTAAAATCTAGTATATTTTAGAACTGTCAGAAATGGTTTTCATTAACAGAAATCCTACACTTAGAGTTTTAAATATTCAAGTGGTTTGAATGGGGAAATTCAATTCACTTTATTCAATGACAGGATGTGAGATAAGCTATGACTCAGCATTGGGTCTTTTGGTTGCACATTTGAGAATCTTGGAATCTGAAGCTAATACTGTTTTAATGGATGATATACCTTCCATCACTTAGAGTTCTTTACATGGTATCCTTTAATGTCTGCATCTTTGCACATGCTCTTTCTGACTCACATCTGAGGAAGAATTTTCTCTGACATCTATGACCTAATTTTAAGATTTGTGAGACAAATGCAGGAAACCAACAGCCCTGGTTTTCCTACTTAGCACATTAATCACCTAAGCTTTTAATATGAAGCTGTGATTGGTTGAAGTTTCTTTGAAATCAGGATGATAGCACACAATACCCTCGTAGACCTCATATTTTGCATATGTAATTTCTGTTCTCCAGATTTTCTTAGCTTCAGTAGTTTTTGCTTATGTTCAAACTTGAACATATGCTATATTTAATGGAAAGTGACTGGATTCTAGAAGAGACCAGATTTTTCTAGTTCAGAAGATGTTGAGTGTTGTCTGAGTAGTCCTTTTGGCAGATGTCCTTTTCTTCTCTTTAATTTCCTTCTTTACTTGTTCCTGAAAACCATGGAGGGGTGTCAATTTACAGCAGACAAACATGCTTAGACTGAGCCAAAAGTATCATCGCAGTGTTCTATCTGCTGAATCATAGATATTCTTACTGACAGAATAAGGGAAATAATACAGTATAGCATTCAGAAGTTTAAAGCATTGAAAGCTTTAAGATTTCATGTGATGGCAGAAGTTACAAAATAATCGACACTAGTTCAGAATTATATATAATAAAGGGTCACTGATTTAGGGGAGACTCACAGATCACTGTCCTAGATCACAGTCCTTTGCATGAATGAGGAACAGGAAAAGAGTCTAGTAGCTGGAAGCAAGAGAATAAGCATATGCTTTACAGTTGCTTTTAATAGTATAAGAGACCATGCCCAAGTGGGCTGGTATGGTAAAGGCTATTGGTTGAAGAAACTGAAGGACCTCCCACACCATTCATGTTTGAAAATAATAAAGACTCTCTCATGCAGAAAAATGGTGGACTTCCCTAAAGCATTTTTTTCTGTTTAATTCTTTGTGAATATTGAAAATGGTTCACATGTTCTTTCTTTATGGATAACAAATAAAACAAACAGGCTTTTCTTAAGAAATTAATGATGCTATGCTCTTATCATTTTCTATTAATTTTCATTTCTTTGCCTATTTTACTTTGAAAAATGTTATTACCATATAGAGTCTGTTGACCTTAATCTCACAATCCTACAATCTAGTCTTAACTTTCTGGGTGCCTAGGTTACAGGTGAGTGCCAACACCCCCAGCTCTTGAGAACAGGATTTTGTTGTACTGGCAATTTCTTCCATAAAAGTAGCATTAGTCTTCTAGTGATACCCAAGGTAAATCTTGGTATTAAATGTATTGTTATCGTGAATCAAGTTGAAATTTTCTTTATCTTTGAGACTTTAGGTAAAGGAAAGGGCAAAGAATGACAGAAAGGCTATGGGCAGCTGTGATGAAACTTCAGTTTATTCTTGGTTAAGCAACTTTTTTAAGGTAGAGATATCAACAGAGTAAATAAAAGTTCCTAAATGGATGTTTTTAATCATTTGTTCTAAACTTATTAAAGACATTGTGGATTTAATAATGTATTATTTTTAAGAGAGAAATAGCTGACATGGTAGAAAGAAGCAGAAGAATTAACAGCTCACAATAGAGATGGTGAAAATAATATGAAGATATGAATAAGTTAAAAAGATCTGGTACACAGACAAATAGATTCCTAACAACTACCCAGTCAAGCTGGTGGTTTCATTTTCTTCTGCCCTAAGACATTCATGTTTTACCATTTATACATACATAAAAATGACTTTCAGGCTTATTTGATTATGGACTGAATTGCTCTATCACAGGATGACAAGCAATGACAGACTGGTGCCCCATAATGATAAGCCTAGCAGACCTCACATTTCTGTAAAAGACAGTATGGAGAAAACAGGCAGAAATGTCTTTCATTCATTCTCTTACACATGGGTGACAGTGTTGTCAATCTCTGTTATATTACTCTGTCACCTGTGAGGTCCTATATTTATCAGGGTATGGCAAGTTTCAGGATAATTTTTCTAACTAGTAACCCAAGGCTAAAGCAGTACATTAGGAAAAATCAGTTGAATTACAAGAAATGCTCATAAATGCATTTTCCATTGTCAACATTGGTAGAGAAATTCATATTCAAATAATGATGATAACATAATTCCATGTTTAGACTACACTTAATGTAGCAATGGCAAACACTGAAATGATGAGCTTTTCTTTTTATTCTTGTTCACAAAATGGGCCGAACCTCAAAAATACTATAAAACCAGATTGATTTTATACAAGAGGCAAATAGACTGGGGACTTTTGCTCAATATTTTAAGTAGAATGATAGTATGTGGCCTGCAAGAACATGAGATGCAGTTAATTTTTAATCTCATTTGTCAGTTGTGGAGGTGTGCATTTTTAACCCTGCCAGTCAGAAGGGGAAGCTGGATAACTATGAAATTGAATCCATTCTGAGCTACATAGGGAAATCCTGCTTCCAAAGAATAATAGCAGAGCCTAGATAGAAAGCTGAGTTTGTAAGCACATTATAGCCACTTTTGGCAGAGGACTGAAGTTTGGATCTCAGCAACTCTGTCAAGTGGCTCACAACTACCTTTCACTCCACCTCCAGTGATCTGAGTCCTGACATACTTGGTATATACATATAAATAAAAATGAAGTAAGTATTAAACAAGCACCATGACAAGGCTAGGGATGTTGCTTCGTAGTAGAGCTATTGACCATTGTGTATAAGACCCTGGATTGGAATTCCAAAAAGAAAGAGGGAATAGATGCTTGAGAGAGTAAATCCCTGAACCTCTGAGTAAAAGGTTTTGTTTTCTCTGGAGAGGAGTGTTAAAGACTTGGGTAGTCTAAGTGCTAGCTATCCGTTCTGTAACTAAGGAGCTTAGACGTGGTGGACTGAGCATGAAATAACAGACATGTTTTACTAAATTTAAGTAGTACATTATGTAATATTTTCCATTTAGAATCAAAAGAAAAGGACTGACTTTTCTGCCAAAGAGGCAAGTGTTAAGTCTATTTCTTTCCCTACCATATGTCACAGGAGAAAAAAATAACCACAGATGTCAAGAAGAACTTAGACTGGAAGAAGCAGACCAACAATAACGACCAATAAATGGATAAAAATGTATTTCCAGCTCAGCTGTTAAGCAAAATCCAGAGTTTTATAATCATATTAGGAGTATAAGGGTTCTAAAATACGCATGTAAAGTAAGTGTTGCTCAGTTTATTTATATAAAATTTACTAATATGTAGCTATATTTGATAAGTTCTACTTTTAAAATAATGAAACAATTATGTTTAGTGTCCCCTCTTCTTTGTTCCACCATGAGATCTTCTATTTGTTTCTTTTCAAAAAGTCAACTTTTATTTTGTATTTTATAGCATGTTTAATAGTTAACTATTAAGTCTATATTTTCTTAACATTTTATAGTTGCCAAGGTTTAAATTTGCCTAACAAGGTCATTAAATTTCAGTCCTTTTTCTCATTAACATAAACCTTTTAAGAATAACTTTTTTCCAAAAGCATATATAGATGCATCCACACGAATCTAAATTTTAAAACTTTTCTATCTAATATCATCTCACTACATTCCGTGTTACCTATACCTCAGGCTTGCCTCCAAGATATACTAATTTGGATTTCCTTTTAATTCACATGTATTTGTCAGTATATCTTAAATTCTAAGATATTTGTTAATTTATAAGTTCTAGTGATTTTGATATTAATTTTATTGTGTTTAGAAAGACACAATTTCATTCTTAGAAATCAGTTGATGTTTGCTTGCAAATGTTCAGATATGCTTTTGCTTTCTAGGAGAGATGGTATGGTGTCCCATATTAGAATATAAGGTCCAACGCAGCTGATTAGGTTAAGGTTTGGATTATAGCATGAATTTATAGCCTTATTTTTGTTATAGTGTTATTCGATTGTGAAGTTAATTACTGAGACAAAGTTGTTATAATTTTTCTTGATTGTGGTTCTGGTTATTTTCTTATTAACCTTTTTCATGCTTTTATTTCAACAGGAGATGTGGGCTTTTTTGTTTTTTGTTTCTTTTTTTTTTCTGGTAGATTGGTGACATTAGCATGAAACAACATCCTTATTTGTTGTGGTAAAGATTCCTGCTTTGAAGCCCAGGTATGATAGAATGCCTGAGTCAGTATTTTCTATTGTTTGTGTGTGTGTGAGTGAGTGTGTGTGTGTGTGTGTGTGTGTGTCTGTGTATGTGTGTGATTGTATGTGTATGAGTGTATGTGTGTGTGTTTTTCTTTTTATATTTGCATAGATTACTTACTCTTTCCATGCCCTTTTAGTTTTTTTTTACATCTTGACCACAGTTTCTCCTCCTTCCACTCCACCAATGCCCTCTCCTTGTCTTCCCCCATCCACTTCTCCTCCTCCATTTCAATTCAGAAAAGACAGGCCTCATTGTACATCAACCAAACGTGGCATATCAAGTTGCAGTAAGACTAGGCACTTTCACGTGTATTAAGACTGGGCAAGGCAACCTAGAATGAGAAATAGGATCCCAAAAGCCAGCAAAAGAGTCGTACATAGTCTCTGTTCCCACTGTTAGGAGTCCCACAAGAAAAGCAAGCCACACAACTGTCACATATCTCTAGAGTGCCTCAGCCAGTCCCATGCAGGCTCCCTGGTTGTCAGTTCAGTCTTCATGAACCCCTGTGAGCCCAGGTTACATGATTTTCTGGGTTTTTTGTTATTTACTTGGACCCTCTGACTCCTACAATCTTTCTTCCCCTCTTTCACAGGATTCCTGGAGCTCTGCCTAATGTTTGGCTGTGAGTCTCTGCATTCGATGCCCTCTTCCTGTATGCCTATATCTTATGAATATTATTTCTTTATTTTCCTTTATTAACTTTGACTTTGCTAAAGAATGAATTGTCTTACCCTAAAAACTCATATCGAGTTTCAAAATCTCAGCCATTATTTGGAGATTTTTTTTTAAAAAGTAACTACATTAATGTCTAGTCATTAACATTCAACCAGGATGATCTCTAATCCAACAGAATTTATATTTCCAAGAAAAGAATTTGGATGACAACAAATACAGGGGATGGCCAAATGTAACCCAATGAGAAGATAATTATCTATGAACCAAGTAGGGAAGCCTCAGAAGAAACCAACTTAGAAGGTACATTAATCTTGCACTTTGAATCTCCAGAGCTAGGAGAAATAAATTCCTCTTCTTCAAACCACCGAGGGTGGCACACTCTATGACAGCGCTAGCAGAGCAATATAGCTCTCTAATATTGGTATTTATCCATGTTACATTTTAAATGTGCAGACAAATTTGATTCTTCTATCTTTGTCCCCATAGAGGCATTTTTTAGGAACGTAATCAAAATAATTCTCATAAAATCTAGATTTATGTCACTCTTTACCTTCCTCACTTGGAGTAAACAGTCAAGTTCCCCTTTGACCTAGCTGGCTCTCTCTTTTTCTAACATTCTTTTGTGATTCTGAGAGTATTTCCTGATACTCTTTCCTTCTGAGTCGTTGGTCACAGTTTCATGTCTGAGTCATTTTTCTGCCTTAGGGTGTCTGCTCTTGCAGGAGATGCATTTCCCTCAGCTAATCTGCAAAGCTATTATGTTCCTGTCAGAATCTCTCTCCTTGTACATCTTAGGACCACTCCAGATAAAGTTGTAAACTGTACCTGACTTCTAACACCCACAAGTTTCTACCCAGTTCACCATTGTCTTTTCTCACAGTACTTCTTGCTTTCTAGCTGCTGACCCCAACTGAAATGTCCAGCTCCGGGAGGCAGCTTGAAGGGTTTATTCACTAACATATCCCACATGCTCTGAAGGCCATCTAACACAAACTAGTTTCCAATAAATCTTTGTCAGATGAATTATTGAATCTGATCCTCTAAAGATGTCACCTAGACTTTATTGAGAAGGCAGCGACACTGACATCAGAACACTCTAGACACTATATGTGAGATTTGTTACTGGTGGATTAGAAGATTAAATTTTTTACATTGCAGGTTTACTAATTTTTCAATAAGCCATTTATTGTTTTTCATCAAAATAAAGACAAAAAATTAAAAATTCCTATAAGGGTCACATACTTAAACATATTGTTTGGAACTTTAATCCTTTGTGGAGAAAAAACAAAGCCAAAAAAATAAACAAAATAAACAA